>NW_022610028.1:0-37068 GCF_000309985.2 Brassica rapa
CAGATAGAAGATCTACAACCGGCTATTGCACATTCATTGGTGGAAACATGGTTACTTGGAAGAGTAAGAAGCAGAAGGTGGTGTCATGCTCAAGTGCCGAGGCTGAGTATAGAGCAATGCCTAAAACTCACAAATGAGTTGGTATGGATTAAAGGAATACTGAAGCACTTGGAGATTGAGCAAGCAACACCAATGACCATGCACTGTGACAATCAAGCAGCCATTCACATAGCCACAAACTCGGTGTTCCATGAAAGAACTAAGCACATTGAAGTGGACTGTCATAAAGTGAGGCAGATGATAGTCTTGGGAGTAATACTGCCGTGCTACACAAGGAGTGAGGATCAGTTGGCAGATGTATTCACTAAGGCGGCTAGGCAAAAGACAATGGAGTCAATTCACATAAGGTTGGGACTCCTTGATCTTTCGCCTAAGGGCTGATCTATACACTCTCCTGATCATGAGGTCCTTACTCTTTTTCCCTCATCAGAGTTTTGTCCCAATGGGTTTTCTTTTGATGAGGTTTTAATGAGGAGGAGCTCATGATCCTTCCAAGCTTGACTTGTTCCACATGGTCAAGCTTGAGGGGGAGTGTTGAGATGAGCTGAGGAATATGAGGAGAGTTGTTTCAGGGTTGAAGAGGTTGTGATGTGGAGAAGAGGAGAAGGATTGGCCTTAGGGAGAACCGTCCGTACCGGTCCGTACAGGTCCGTACCATGGCCGTACGGCCGTACAGACGGTATCGACCAAGCGGTAAAGAAATGTTACCGCGAGAAGAAGTTCACGGTCTGATCATGTTTTGCCTTGACCAAAGAAGGCATATGACCGTTTATGGATAGAGGAAGAGCGTCTCTAACAGGCTGGCACAGGCTGGAAGGATAAGGTTCACTTTTAGCATAGTGATCACGCGTGTGGAGAGGCTCATTGGTCCGGTTCAAATTAAAGGCTCCCTTAGACTTGACCTCACATGCTTAGTCTCTTCTTAAACCCTAGTATCACCTCCTATATATTGTAAACACTCTCTCATTAATTAAAGGATGCGAGTTATGTTACTCTCTCTCTAGTCTCCTCTCTGTTCATCATGGATCATACTTAATCTCCCCATTTCTTCACAATCTCTTCTAAACCTCTCTAATCTCTTACCAAATCTCTCTTAATCTCTCAATACCTATTCTACTCTCTAATCTCATACAACTCCTATGAGATTTATTCAACTTCCTGGTGATTCTCCACCACTTTATGTATCCAAATCAAGCTTCTCACAAAGTGATTCATCCTGGTTTGATTGGAACGACGATGAAGCTGTCCTATTCCCAAACTGGGAAACTGGAATCACCTGATTTGAATGTAGGATAACTTCTTCATCCCAACTCCTATGAGATTTATTCAACTTCCTGGTGATTCTCCACCACTTTATGTATCCAAATCAAGCTTCTCACAAAGTGATTCAATCTGGTTTGATTGGAACGACGATGAAGCTGTGCTTTCCCACAACGGGAAACTGGAGAAACTCACCTGATTTGAAAGTGGGATAACTTCTTCATCCCAACTCCTAAGAGATTTATTCAACTTCTGGTGATTCTCCACCACTTTATGTTTCCAAATTAAGTCTCACAAAGTGATTCATCCTGGTTTGATTGGAACGACGATGAAGCTGTGCTATTCCCAAACTGGGAAAACTGGAATCACCTGATTTGAATGTAGGATAACTTCTTCTTGCCACTCCTATGAGATTTATTCAACTTTCTGGTGATTCTCCACCACTTTATGTATCCAAATCAAGCTTCTCACAAAGTGATTCATCCTGGTTTGATTGGAACGACGAAGAAGAAGCTGTGTGCTATTCCCAAACGGGAAACTGGAATCACCTGATTTGAAAGTGGGATAACTTCTTCTTGCCAACTTGATGAGATCCTAGGATGATGCTCTGGAACAGATGGGATAATCCTTGCAGAAACGAATCAAAAGACTCAAGCTTCTCAAGGTATGTGGATCGAATGGTGACACAAGAGGCTGCGGAAATGCTTCTTGATACTCCTAGGCTTAGATCGGATATGACACACCTCTCTAAAGCCCTTGGGCGTTGGATATTACACACCAACAGACTGGATATTACACACCAGACACACTTCAACTCGTCCAAGACAAGAGAGAAGAGAGAAAAGGGTTTTTGATAAAAGATTGCTTAATGATAAAAGAAGATGGCTACAAGCTTATATAGAGAAGGCTGGAACAGGCTCCACTTCTCGAATTCATTAAAGGGAACAGGCTCCCTTGGTAATCTAAAAACAAGACTAAGACTTATTCAAATTTTAAAAGAGTTTCGAAAACTAAATAACATAAAAGCATAGCTTAAAATATAAGATAAGGTCTTCATGTGGACAGACCAAGATCAATCATCTAGGAGATAGGAGAAGTAGACTTGTGGCCTCATTAAAAACCTTCCTTTGGAAAACCCAGTGGGACAAAACCAAAGGTTAGGAAAAGAGCACACACAAGCTACTTGCCTAGATGATGATCAGCTTGAAGGTGGAGTAGCTTGAATGATGGTTAAGGTGTCTTGGATGATCAAGCTTCGGCCAAGACTAATGTATTCTTCTTGTTTCCAAATGTTCTTCAAGGTTGCATCCTCAGCTACAAGCTCTTCAGGTTCAGGTTCATGCTTCCAGTCCTTGGTGCTTTCCATGATCATATCATCCCCTCCCACTTCAAAAAGATTTGTCCTCAAATCTGTGTTACCTGCAATAGAAGGGACCAAGTCAGTAACATCAGAGTTTATAATCAGATTACACTTACCTTGCAAGCCTCTTTGATAGGCATTGTCGCTGACTGGTTCTATTAGGTAGAAGGGACTGATCCATTTGGCTTTCCTCACTCCTGAGGTATTACTTAAACCTGATACATTGAAACAAGACAAGTTAACACAAGCAAAATCATCATAGAGTAAGAGTCTTATCCCAAAGTTGTCTTTTCTCGGTTTTGGCTTGTATGCTGCATCTGGAGGTGCTTCTATGATGAGGATGAAGCAAGTGA
Source organism: Brassica rapa (assembly GCF_000309985.2). NCBI lineage: Eukaryota > Viridiplantae > Streptophyta > Magnoliopsida > Brassicales > Brassicaceae > Brassica > Brassica rapa. Next base: position 3,034 of record NW_022610028.1, read on the forward strand.
CGTCCTGATGTCTCTCCTGCCTTAGATCAGGCGGCTTGAAACGTTTGTCTTCCTCATGCTTGTTCTTTCTCTTTGCATGCTTCAAAGCTTCCATATAATCTGCACATGACTCTTTTGACAAAAACAAGTGCATCATATCTGTGTAATCAATAAAATAACTCTTGAAAACATGTTTAGTTACCTTAGCATGCTCACCTGGTCGCCATAGATAGGTTTGAGATGTTCTAAACTCAGAAAAATTCAAACAAAGTAAACACAGAATCACCCGACTTGTAGAATCCATAACTGTTTCATTTGAGAAGCTTTGGACATGATTCCAATTCGACGTGAGACCCTGATGAGTTAGTTTCCATTGCCGTTGAGTTTGTTGCTTAATTCCTTCTGGTTGCTGAGATATGATCCTCGGACTGCTCCTATGTTAAAGCTGGCGGCTAGACAGCTTCCAAGATTTGATTGTTGCATCTCCAATTTAGCCAAGGACTTATCATGTATACTCTGATCATTATAGCCCCTTTCTTCACCTGTACCTTTTCAGCTTGTTTTGGACAAGTCAAGTGTGTTATCATGTCAAAGAAAGTGTTGTAGACCAGAATGTCTCCAAAGCACAAAACAGCATGATTCCTCCATCTATTATGCATATCAAAGAAAATATTGCAGACCCAAATATCATCAAGAATTAAATTCATACATTCAGAATCAGTGAACTCTAGTTTCAATTGAGCAACAGGTGTATCAAAGAAAGTGTTATACACTAGAATATCATCAAAGAACCAACCTACATGTTTAGAATCATTATCAAGCTCAAACTCAGAGAACTTTGCAGATTTCACAAATTTAAATCTAAAATCAGATTGATGCAATTTCGGTTCCTGCAACTTCTTAGGTTCATTCAATACATAAGCAGAAACAAAAGAATTATCAAGGATCAGTTGATGCACATGGAAGTTCGTAACAAAACTCCTTTCTTCAGTTCTAGCAAATGAATCACAAGGTTTCAAACAGAAATCAGATTGTTTCAATTCAAGCTCTAAAACCTTTTCAAAATGATCAAAACTTTGGCCATGTTTCAGAAAATGATCAAAACTCAGAATATGACCAGAAATGTTATTATTTTGATTTTGAAAACTTTTTTGATCAAAGATGATTTCTGGTTTAAGTTCTTTAAAAGATTTAAACATGTTATCAAAAACAGATTTTGAAACACAAAAATCTTTTACTTTATCAAGACCAAAACGTTTTATGTCTTCAGTACTCACTTTAACAAACATTCTAGGCACAGAAGCAACCATATTAAACTCCTTACAGTGCTCTTGCAGATCATAAGACAAAGATTCATGAGCTGATTCTGTCTGCAAGTTTTTCTGTTGTTCTTCTTGTGTTGTACTCTCTGGTTCTTTTTCTGCTGAGTCTTCTTTTGCAACCTGTGACACTGAAACAATTCTACTCGGTTGCACCGGTTCAAGACAAGTTAGTTCATCAAAGGAATTATCAAAATTAGATTCAGAGTGAGGTAAGAACAGAGAAAACTCTTGTTCTTTCTCAAACTTTCCTTTTCCCATAGATGTTTTGGTTTGAGCTTCTTGAATTGGGGCAGCTGAGTCTGGTTCTGCATCATTGAGTTCTGAGACAGTAGCAACTGGTTCTTGATTCTTTGGGAGCTTCTTCTGCTTGTCTAAGTGCTTGCTGGTCTTAAGAATCTCTTTAACAAGGCTGCTGATTTCTTTCTCATAATCAGCCATCTTGGTTTCTGATTTTTCACTTTTGAAGTCTGTTGCGGATATGACTTTCTTCTTTGGAGATTTCAGAGATGTGTGGCCTTTGGAGGCATACTTCTTCCTTAGTAGGAACTTCAGATCTTCCCAAGTGGTGATAGCTGGTTCCTTGTAGTACCTGCGATCATCTTCTTCTTGCAACAACCACTTAAAAACGTTTCCTTTGAGCTGAGACATCACATAAGCCAATGCTTCTCTCTTCAGGATTTTGTTGTAGCAAAGCCACTTCTCCATTGTTCTTTCCCACTTTAAATAATCACCTTCCCCTGTAAAAACATAAAGTTGAGGCTTAGTGACAATTTGATTGTAAGAAGAATGAATATTTGATTTAGGAGTGCGAGAAGCTTGATGTGGTCTGCTCGAAGTGTGGGCTGGCTGTTTGTAAGACTGTTGTCCACGTCCTGCTTCCTCTTCCTTATACCACTTATGCTTGCTTGACTTGTTTTGAACAGAATCTGGTGGTCTAGGCTCAAGCTTTTGTTTGTCCATTCTCTTTTTATTTTGCTGCCTAAGATCATCAGTTTGCTGCAGAAACTTTTGTCTAAGCTCCTTTCGAAATTCACCCATGTTGGTATCCAACATCTGCTGCATTTGAGCATTCATAGATTTAAGTAACAGCCTTTCTTCCTTAGTGAGTTTTCCTTTCTGATCTCCTGCCATTGTACCTGAGACAGAAAACAACACACAGCAGTAACAAGTTCTACAGAGAAAACAAAAATCAATTTGCAAAACCAGAAACAGATTCAAACTGAAGCTTTAGACAATTCTTAGAACAAATTCAAAACTCAACCAATGGTTTAAAACAAATCAAAACTAATCAGAACAGAATTGATAAATCTCAAACCTAACAGATCAGATTGATTTTCGAACTAGACCACAAAAATAGAGAGATAGATTTCAATTTCAGATTCAAGAGCAGATTTTTCAAAAGAAAAATAACAAAAACGAAATCAATCAAACTTGCACTGCACGGATCAGGTTTCAAGAGATCAAACAACACAAGATCAGAGATGATATGATAACAGATGATGAGATTTAGATCAAGTAAGAACAGATCTAAAACAATAAGAACAGATCGGAATCACACAAACAGATTTAGATCAAAACAATCAGAGAACTTGATCAACAAGGATCCGAACAGTCTAATACCCAAAACAAGATCTAATCAACCCTAATTCGACAGATTCTTACACAAGAAACACAGATCAACACGAAATCAAAGAGTATATGAAGAGACTTCAACAGATTCGTGTTCAAAACACTCAGATTTATCAGATTTCCACAATAGAAACACAGATCGATCAAAATCACAACAGAATATGAAGAGATCAAATCGACAACAGATAGAAATCAAAACACTTCCCTTCCAGAGTTGCTCTGATACCACTTGATGAGATCCTAGGATGATGCTCTGGAACAGATGGGATAATCCTTGCAGAAACGAATCAAAAGACTCAAGCTTCTCAAGGTATGTGGATCGAATGGTGACACAAGAGGCTGCGGAAATGCTTCTTGATACTCCTAGGCTTAGATCGGATATGACACACCTCTCTAAAGCCCTTGGGTCTCTGGATATTACACACCAAAGACTGGATATTACACACCAGACACACTTCAACTCGACCAAGCAAGAGAGAAAAGAGAAAAAAAGGTTTTTGATAAAGATTGCTTAATGATAAAAAGATGGCTACAAGCTTATATAGAGAAGCCTGGACAGGCTCCACTTCTCGAATTCATTAAAGGGAACAGGCTCCCTTGGAATCTAAAAACACAGACTAGACTTATTCAATTTTAAAAGAGTTTCGAAAACTAAATAACATAAAAGCATAGCTTAAAATATAAGATAAGGTCTTCATGTGGACAGACCAAGATCAATCATCTAGGAGATAGGAGAAGTAGACTTGTGGCCTCGTTAAAAACCTTCCTTTGGAAAACCCAGTGGGACAAAACCAAAGGTTAGGAAAAGAGCACACACAAGCTACTTGCCTAGATGATGATCAGCTTGAAGGTGGAGTAGCTTGAATGATGGTTAAGGTGTCTTGGATGATCAAGCTTCGGCCAAGACTAATGTATTCTTCTTGTTTCCAAATGTTCTTCAAGGTTGCATCCTCAGCTACAAGCTCTTCAGGTTCAGGTTCATGCTTCCAGTCCTTGGTGCTTTCCATGATCATATCACAACTCCTATGAGATTTATTCAACTTCCTGGTGATTCTCCACCACTTTATGTATCCAAATCAAGCTTCTCACAAAGTGATTCATCCTGGTTTGATTGGAACGACGATGAAGCTGTCCTATTCCCAAACTGGGAAACTGGAATCACCTGATTTGAAAGTGGGATAACTTCTTCATCCCAACTCCTATGAGATTTATTCAACTTCCTGGTGATTCTCCACCACTTTATGTATCCAAATCAAGCTTCTCACAAAGTGATTCATCCTGGTTTGATTGGAACGACGATGAAGCTGTCCATTCCCAAACTGGGAAACAGGAATCACCTGATTTGAAAGTGGGATAACTTCTTCATCCCAACTCCTATGAGATTTATTCAACTTCCTGGTGATTCTCCACCACTTTATGTATCCAAATCAAGCTTCTCACAAAGTGATTCATCCTGGTTTGATTGGAACGACGAAGAAGCTGTGCTATTCCCAAACTGGGAAACTGGAATCACCTGATTTGAAAGTGGGATAACTTCTTCTTGCCAACTCCTATGAGATTTATTCAACTTCCTGGTGATTCTCCACCACTTTATGTATCCAAATCAAGCTTCTCACAAAGTGATTCATCCTGGTTTGATTGGAACGACGAAGAAGCTGTGCTATTCCCAAACTGGGAAACTGGAATCACCTGATTTGAAAGTGGGATAACTTCTTCATCCCAACTCCTATGAGATTTATTCAACTTCCTGGTGATTCTCCACCACTTTATGTATCCAAATCAAGCTTCTCACAAAGTGATTCATCCTGGTTTGATTGGAACGACGAAGAAGCTGTCCTATTCCCAAACTGGGAAACTGGAATCACCTGATTTGAAAGTGGGATAACTTCTTCTTGCCAACTCCTATGAGATTTATTCAACTTCCTGGTGATTCTCCACCACTTTATGTATCCAAATCAAGCTTCTCACAAAGTGATTCATCCTGGTTTGATTGGAACGACGAAGAAGCTGTCCTATTCCCAAACTGGGAAACTGGAATCACCTGATTTGAAAGTGGGATAACTTCTTCTTCCAACTCCTATGAGATTTATTCAACTTCCTGGTGATTCTCCACCACTTTATGTATCCAAATCAAGCTTCTCACAAAGTGATTCATCCTGGTTTGATTGGAACGACGAAGAAGCTGTCCTATTCCCAAACTGGGAAACTGGAATCACCTGATTTGAAAGTGGGATAACTTCTTCTTCCAACTCCTATGAGATTTATTCAACTTCCTGGTGATTCTCCACCACTTTATGTATCCAAATCAAGCTTCTCACAAAGTGATTCATCCTGGTTTGATTGGAACGACGAAGAAGCTGTCCTATTCCCAAACTGGGAAACTGGAATCACCTGATTTGAAAGTGGGATAACTTCTTCATCCCAACTCCTATGAGATTTATTCAACTTCCTGGTGATTCTCCACCACTTTATGTATCCAAATCAAGCTTCTCACAAAGTGATTCATCCTGGTTTGATTGGAACGACGATGAAGCTGTGCTATTCCCAAACTGGGAAACTGGAATCACCTGATTTGAAAGTGGGATAACTTCTTCATCCCAACTCCTATGAGATTTATTCAACTTCCTGGTGATTCTCCACCACTTTATGTATCCAAATCAAGCTTCTCACAAAGTGATTCATCCTGGTTTGATTGGAACGACGAAAGCTGTGCTATTCCCAAACTGGGAAACTGGAATCACCTGATTTGAAAGTGGGATAACTTCTTCTTGCCAACTCCTATGAGATTTATTCAACTTCCTGGTGATTCTCCACCACTTTATGTATCCAAATCAAGCTTCTCACAAAGTGATTCATCCTGGTTTGATTGGAACGACGAAGAAGCTGTGCTATTCCCAAACTGGGAAACTGGAATCACCTGATTTGAAAGTGGGATAACTTCTTCTTGCCAACTCCTATGAGATTTATTCAACTTCCTGGTGATTCTCCACCACTTTATGTATCCAAATCAAGCTTCTCACAAAGTGATTCATCCTGGTTTGATTGGAACGACGATGAAGCTGTCCTATTCCCAAACTGGGAAACTGGAATCACCTGATTTGAAAGTGGGATAACTTCTTCTTCCAACTCCTATGAGATTTATTCAACTTCCTGGTGATTCTCCACCACTTTATGTATCCAAATCAAGCTTCTCACAAAGTGATTCATCCTGGTTTGATTGGAACGACGATGAAGCTGTGCTATTCCCAAACTGGGAAACTGGAATCACCTGATTTGAAAGTGGGATAACTTCTTCATCCCAACTCCTATGAGATTTATTCAACTTCCTGGTGATTCTCCACCACTTTATGTATCCAAATCAAGCTTCTCACAAAGTGATTCATCCTGGTTTGATTGGAACGACGATGAAGCTGTGCTATTCCCAAACTGGGAAACTGGAATCACCTGATTTGAAAGTGGGATAACTTCTTCTTGCCAACTCCTATGAGATTTATTCAACTTCCTGGTGATTCTCCACCACTTTATGTATCCAAATCAAGCTTCTCACAAAGTGATTCATCCTGGTTTGATTGGAACGACGAAGAAGCTGTGCTATTCCCAAACTGGGAAACTGGAATCACCTGATTTGAAAGTGGGATAACTTCTTCATCCCAACTCCTATGAGATTTATTCAACTTCCTGGTGATTCTCCACCACTTTATGTATCCAAATCAAGCTTCTCACAAAGTGATTCATCCTGGTTTGATTGGAACGACGAAGAAGCTGTGCTATTCCCAAACTGGGAAACTGGAATCACCTGATTTGAAAGTGGGATAACTTCTTCTTGCCAACTCCTATGAGATTTATTCAACTTCCTGGTGATTCTCCACCACTTTATGTATCCAAATCAAGCTTCTCACAAAGTGATTCATCCTGGTTTGATTGGAACGACGAAGAAGCTGTGCTATTCCCAAACTGGGAAACTGGAATCACCTGATTTGAAAGTGGGATAACTTCTTCTTCCCAACTCCTATGAGATTTATTCAACTTCCTGGTGATTCTCCACCACTTTATGTATCCAAATCAAGCTTCTCACAAAGTGATTCATCCTGGTTTGATTGGAACGACGAAGAAGCTGTCCTATTCCCAAACTGGGAAACTGGAATCACCTGATTTGAAAGTGGGATAACTTCTTCTTTCCAACTCCTATGAGATTTATTCAACTTCCTGGTGATTCTCCACCACTTTATGTATCCAAATCAAGCTTCTCACAAAGTGATTCATCCTGGTTTGATTGGAACGACGAAGAAGCTGTCCTATTCCCAAACTGGGAAACTGGAATCACCTGATTTGAAAGTGGGATAACTTCTTCATCCCAACTCCTATGAGATTTATTCAACTTCCTGGTGATTCTCCACCACTTTATGTATCCAAATCAAGCTTCTCACAAAGTGATTCATCCTGGTTTGATTGGAACGACGAAGAAGCTGTGCTATTCCCAAACTGGGAAACTGGAATCACCTGATTTGAAAGTGGGATAACTTCTTCATCCCAACTCCTATGAGATTTATTCAACTTCCTGGTGATTCTCCACCACTTTATGTATCCAAATCAAGCTTCTCACAAAGTGATTCATCCTGGTTTGATTGGAACGACGATGAAGCTGTGCTATTCCCAAACTGGGAAACTGGAATCACCTGATTTGAAAGTGGGATAACTTCTTCTTCCCAACTCCTATGAGATTTATTCAACTTTCTGGTGATTCTCCACCACTTTATGTATCCAAATCAAGCTTCTCACAAAGTGATTCATCCTGGTTTGATTGGAACGACGAAGAAGCTGTGCTATTCCCAAACTGGGAAACTGGAATCACCTGATTTGAAAGTGGGATAACTTCTTCTTGCCAACTCCTATGAGATTTATTCAACTTCCTGGTGATTCTCCACCACTTTATGTATCCAAATCAAGCTTCTCACAAAGTGATTCATCCTGGTTTGATTGGAACGACGATGAAGCTGTCCTATTCCCAAACTGGGAAACTGGAATCACCTGATTTGAAAGTGGGATAACTTCTTCTTCCAACTCCTATGAGATTTATTCAACTTCCTGGTGATTCTCCACCACTTTATGTATCCAAATCAAGCTTCTCACAAAGTGATTCATCCTGGTTTGATTGGAACGACGATGAAGCTGTGCTATTCCCAAACTGGGAAACTGGAATCACCTGATTTGAAAGTGGGATAACTTCTTCATCCCAACTCCTATGAGATTTATTCAACTTCCTGGTGATTCTCCACCACTTTATGTATCCAAATCAAGCTTCTCACAAAGTGATTCATCCTGGTTTGATTGGAACGACGAAGAAGCTGTGCTATTCCCAAACTGGGAAACTGGAATCACCTGATTTGAAAGTGGGATAACTTCTTCGTCCACACTCCTATGACATTTATTCAACTTCCTGGTGATTCTCCACCACTTTATGTATCCAAACCAAGCTTCTCACAAAGTGATTCATCCTGGTTTGAATGGAACGACGAAGAAGCTGTCCTATTCCCAAACTGGGAAACTGGAATCACCTGATTTGAAAGTGGGATAACTCCTTCATCCCAACTCCTATGAGATTTATTCAACTTCCTGGTGATTCTCCACCATTTTATGTATCCAAATCAAGCTTCTCACAAAGTGATTCATCCTGGTTTGAATGGAACGACGAAGAAGCTGTCCTATTCCCAAACTGGGAAACTGGAATCACCTAATTTGAAAGTGGGATAACTTCTTCTTGCCAACTCCTATAAGATTTATTCAACTTCCTGGTGATTCTCCACCACTTTATGTATCCAAATCAAGCTTCTCACAAAGTGATTCATCCTGGTTTGATTGGAACGACGATGAAGCTGTGCTATTCCCAAACTGGGAAACTGGAATCACCTGATTTGAAAGTGGGATAACTTCTTCATCCCAACTCCTATGAGATTTATTCAACTTCCTGGTGATTCTCCACCACTTTATGTATCCAAATCAAGCTTCTCACAAAGTGATTCATCCTGGTTTGATTGGAACGACGATGAAGCTGTGCTATTCCCAAACTGGGAAACTGGAATCACCTGATTTGAAAGTGGGATAACTTCTTCATCCCAACTCCTATGAGATTTATTCAACTTCCTGGTGATTCTCCACCACTTTATGTATCCAAATCAAGCTTCTCACAAAGTGATTCATCCTGGTTTGATTGGAACGACGATGAAGCTGTGCTATTCCCAAACTGGGAAACTGGAATCACCTGATTTGAAAGTGGGATAACTTCTTCATCCCAACTCCTATGAGATTTATTCAACTTCCTGGTGATTCTCCACCACTTTATGTATCCAAATCAAGCTTCTCACAAAGTGATTCATCCTGGTTTGATTGGAACGACGAAGAAGCTGTCCTATTCCCAAACTGGGAAACTGGAATCACCTGATTTGAAAGTGGGATAACTTCTTCTTGCCAACTCCTATGAGATTTATTCAACTTCCTGGTGATTCTCCACCACTTTATGTATCCAAATCAAGCTTCTCACAAAGTGATTCATCCTGGTTTGATTGGAACGACGAAGAAGCTGTGCTATTCCCAAACTGGGAAACTGGAATCACCTGATTTGAAAGTGGGATAACTTCTTCTTGCCAACTCCTATGAGATTTATTCAACTTCCTGGTGATTCTCCACCACTTTATGTATCCAAATCAAGCTTCTCACAAAGTGATTCATCCTGGTTTGATTGGAACGACGAAGAAGCTGTCCTATTCCCAAACTGGGAAACTGGAATCACCTGATTTGAAAGGGGATAACTTCTTCATCCAACTCCTATGAGATTTTTCAACTTCCTGGTGATTCTCCACCACTTTATGTATCCAAATCAAGCTTCTCACAAAGTGATTCATCCTGGTTTGATTGGAACGACGAAGAAGCTGTCCTATTCCCAAACTGGGAAACTGGAATCACCTGATTTGAAAGTGGGATAACTTCTTCATCCCAACTCCTATGAGATTTATTCAACTTCCTGGTGATTCTCCACCACTTTATGTATCCAAATCAAGCTTCTCACAAAGTGATTCATCCTGGTTTGATTGGAACGACGATGAAGCTGTGCTATTCCCAAACTGGGAAACTGGAATCACCTGATTTGAATGTGGGATAACTTCTTCTTGCCAACTCCTATGAGATTTATTCAACTTCCTGGTGATTCTCCACCACTTTATGTATCCAAATCAAGCTTCTCACAAAGTGATTCATCCTGGTTTGATTGGAACGACGATGAAGCTGTCTATTCCCAAACTGGGAAACTGGAATCACCTGATTTGAAAGGGGATAACTTCTTCATCCCAACTCCTATGAGATTTATTCAACTTCCTGGTGATTCTCCACCACTTTATGTATCCAAATCAAGCTTCTCACAAAGTGATTCATCCTGGTTTGATTGGAACGACGAAGAAGCTGTCCTATTCCCAAACTGGGAAACTGGAATCACCTGATTTGAAAGTGGGATAACTTCTTCATCCCAACTCCTATGAGATTTATTCAACTTCCTGGTGATTCTTCACCACTTTATGTATCCAAATCAAGCTTCTCATCAAGTGATTCATCCTGGTTTGATTGGAACGACGAAGAAGCTGTCCTATTCCCAAACTGGGAAACTGGAATCACCTGATTTGAAAGTGGGATAACTTCTTCATCCCAACTCCTATGAGATTTATTCAACTTCCTGGTGATTCTTCACCACTTTATGTATCCAAATCAAGCTTCTCATCAAGTGATTCATCCTGGTTTGATTGGAACGACGAAGAAGCTGTCCTATTCCCAAACTGGGAAACTGGAATCACCTGATTTGAAGTGGGATAACTTCTTCTTGCCAACTCCTATGAGATTTATTCAACTTCCTGGTGATTCTCCACCACTTTATGTATCCAAATCAAGCTTCTCACAAAGTGATTCATCTGGTTTGATTGGAACGACGAAGAAGCTGTGCTATTCCCAAATGAGATTTACAGAGTCTCAGGCTGTATGAGTGTTGAACAAACCCACAAGGGCTAGAGAGAACTTGAAATGGTGAAGAGAGACTAATGAAAGTGAGATTTAGTGAATGGAAGAATAAGAGTGATTATGGGAGATTGAGTGAGAGTAGGAGACTGAGAGTATGAGATTAAGTAACCAGAATAGAGTAATCAAGAGAATGAAGATTGGGAGATTCAAAGTAACCAAAGACTATGAAGGAGAAGGGGAAATCCCCCTTACTCTCTTAGAGAGTTTACAATTCGCCCATAAAGGGTCTTTAAATAGAAAACAGGTTGCAAACTCATAAAACCCTAAGTTAAGGATAAGAAATGGACAGTGGAGGTAGCCTGGTTTGAAATGGACGTTCTGGATCAGGTCTTGGGGTGTTTGTAGCTGGTTGTATGCTCCTGATTGGATGTGGGAATGCTTGGCTAGAAATACTCCACACTGCCTTATGTATCTGTCCATATCTTTGTCCAGATACATAGCCAGCCTTTGTCTCTTTCTTTCCAGCAACATCCAGCCTGTCTTGGACTATCATAAGCCAATCAGAACCGTGTGCCAGCTCCCTTAGATTCCCATTGCACACAGCATCTTCTTGATGCTCTTTTGATACCATTACTCAACCCGGACCTTGCACATACTTCTCAGACCGTACCCTTGTGCCCTATTTTTGCACAAGCACCAATTGTCTTCAGATGGTTGAGAAAAGATGTTTCGGGTCGATCTCATCCGTACCGGTCCGTACAGTCCGTACGGCCGTCCGTACAGCCGACCCTAACTTTGCACCATCGACCATTTCCTCCCAAACTCCTCTAATGTCTTCTACAGATCAGTCTAAGCCCTTCTTGGACTTAACTTCACAAGATATACACTTCAGGGTACTTCTGAAGCTTGGTTGAACTCTTCTGAACATCTCCTGAAGCTTGCCCTATCTTTGCACAAGCTTCTATCTTCTCTTCAGCTCAACACTCCCCCTCAAGCTTGACTCTAGGAGATCCTGAGCCAAGCTTGGAACCCTGAAGAGTCTCCCTCATTAAAAACCTTGCAAAGAAAACCCTGTGGGACAAAACTTTGCAAGGGAAAAAGAGTAGAGCTCTTAAGGGCCTAGGGATTGGCCAATGAACTCTTGTGCCTTAGAACCAGTGTGGTTGGACACAAGAAGTTCTGGATCACGGCCTAAGATGGTGCAGCAACTCATCAAGACTTTGCGCACTTAACAACTCAGCTTCATCTTTTCATGGAACCGGTTTGAAGCCTCCCCCTCTCAACTGACTTCACAGCCATCCTAGAGAAGCTAGGACATGACCAGATCATCTTCAAAACACCAGTGAGGCTGCTCAACACTTCACACACGGCTTGCCCTCTTCATAGACCAGGTTTGGAATCTCCCCCTCTCCACAGACTTCACAGCCTCTTTAGAGAAGCTAAGAGATGACCCGGAACTGTTTAATAAGGCGCCAAGCAAAGGTACCTGATACACATTCCAAAGGTGCATCAGTACTTATCAAGAACCAAGAATTTGAATATCCTGCATCACAATTGATGCACACAATTCAATCAATCTTTTTCAGTATAATCACAGTTCAATCAATTCATTTCTAGTAACTTTTTCAAGCTTAAGCCCTTAATAGAAGAATGAATTGAACTGAAAGAGACTAAGGGACACTTCCTTTTTGTTTTGGTGAGGAGCTTTCTATGAGCATACGCATCCTCCACTTGTACACATTCCCTTGTACCGGCTCATCTTAGGGACTGATACAGCTTGACTCTCCACTTGATCCTCCCTCAAGTAGTCTCTGTAGGTATCACATCCATCTCCTAAAGGTTGCTTATCAAGATCACAAGTACCTGATTCAATATGAACGCAGTGCCTCAGTTCTTTAGGAGAGAAATCCAAGTACATAGGCTTATCTTTTCAGACTAAGCTGCATTAAATCAATGAATTTTAAGGAGATAAGTCTATCATCTTGAGTAACATGATAAGTAGACTTCCCTTTTTATTTTTGGTGAGTTTCCCACTCGGCCAATGCATCATCTTCTTGGCACTATCAACTTGTTGGATGACTAAATGGGTCTATCAGCTTCTCCTCAGCCACCTCTCATTGAAGCCGCATTGATGGAGAGCCTTCCTCCTCACTTGCCAAGACTGCTCTGAACAGCCTCTTACCTAGACACGCCACTGACTTGGCCCGGTTGATGGTTCTTCTTAGAAGCCTTTGCAAAGACCTATCAGGCCATGAACCTTGCTTATTTAACATTCCCCCCTCAAGCTTAGTTTCCGAGACTCTGATTTGGAACTAAGCTTGTGTGGGTGTAAGCACTTTCATGGCCTTAGACCACCGGTCTCAACAGCTGTGGTGATGGTCTCGGTCTTGTGAGCTGCTCTCTTCCTTATACCAGGAACTAGGGTGTTTGAATCACCATAGAGAGCCTCACAAGTCACACTTCTTATTGCATAATGTCCCATGCTACACTTCCTGTAGACTAAGGACTAGACATGTCCTAATGGTATTATGCAATAGCCATCTCTCATTGCATAATCAATCACACTACACTTCCTGTAGATTGGGGACTGACATGTCCTAGTGATGATATGCAATGGCAAAAGACCTTTGTCTTTACACTCTTGGTTGTTGGTGAGTCACTTGTATCACTGCTTGTGTACCTAAACCACCACAACTCAATGCAAAATTAAATCATCCTATTGGGACCAAAGCAAGATCACACATCTTGTTTGATCACCAATGCCTCAACAAAATATTAATTCTGAAATAGGCAAACAAAAGATCAAGGACAAGCACAATCTAGACAAGGGTAACAATGCATGATCAATTCGACAGTTCAATGCATGAATGCAATAACTTAGACAGCACCTAATTGATGCAAGACAATTTCAAGAGATAAACCTATCATGATTGTATAGAAAGAGATAAAGATCAGGTTTACTCCCTTGTATAAATGGTGAGGAGTGGCTGCTCTTCACACACCACTTGAATCCCTCACTTGCTGAGCTTAACAGCTCCTTCTCTTATCATGCAAGCTCATCGACACTCCTCTTCAGGCTTGAGACCAAGTATAGGGAAGGTCTAAGCTTGATGGTGAGCGCATGATAGCTCCATGATAAATCTTGTGGAAAGCACCTCCATCTCCTTTGGACTTGATGCTTGAACCTCCACCACATCATCATTCCATTGAGGAGATACCTCAGCCAACTCTCCAAGCACCTCACACGCCTTATTGAGTGACCTTCTTCTTCCCTCTACTTCGGCTGAATCACTCCATGATTAGCTTGTAATGACCTTGAGTAATACAGGTCATTGAGCAACAGGATCATCAGGTGGCTCACTTTGCTCCTCAAGCTTGGATTGAGTATGGGTCCAAGCTTGAAGTGAGCCTCAATGAGCCTTAAGATCAGGAGCGCAACATCTCATGGATTACGCTTCAACCACTGATCAACCCTTCCCTTTATCTCCAATGCCTTCTGGTCACCAGTCTCCTCCAGACTTAGGTGATGACCATTCGCCTTATGTATCCACATACACCCCAGCGACCATTCCCAATGGGTAAAGTCTTCCTCTTTTACTAAGATTGATGATGAACCAAGAGCACATCATGTGGACCTGAAACATCACTCAAACTCCAGCAAAGATAAGACACAAGCATTGGGATCAATCCTTGACCAATATCAAGTTTGATCTCCAATGTAACAAGCTATGCAACAGATTGAAACAAGGATTATCAAGTTCACATCGTTGCAAGCAATCTCTCTAAGTACAAGCAAGATCAAATCAGATTCAAGACGAGCTACTTAGGCATTAACTTCTGCCTTAACTACATTTTAGACTTGAATCTAAGTGTATCAACCTAAGGCAGCAGCAAGATGACAATATGCAATAACCTTAATCAGTTTCTATTTATGAATGCACAAAGAGATCAGACAATAATAGGATTGAACTTAGACAGTATGAGACATGCTTATATATGCAAAACAGCTTATCAATCATGATGTAATCAGTTGAGACATTCTACTCATTCCTACAACATATTCATGGCGATTTGAGCTATGGAAATACGCAAGTCAATGCAACAGACAGAATCATGATAATATCAAGTCCTAATCTATGCAAGCACATTCTCTAAATACTTATGTATGATCAATGATTAAACCCATAGTATTTAGGCAATAATAGTTAACCACCTTAACCACCATCTTAGACATTAATCTAGATGTTTCAATCTTAAGGCAGCAACAAAATGATAATGCAAAACACCTTAACAACAGTTTTAGACATCATGAATGCAACCAGCGGATGAGACAATACCATCTAGCATCCTAGCAACACATTCAAGACTCACGGCATGGCATATATCATCAAGAACACCAAACAAGTCTCATAAAGCATCCTGGGACAGTAACTAGACAATACCATCTAGCAAAACATTCAATCAACCCAAGGATCCAATAAAAACACTCAACTACCACCAAACAATAATACAAGCTCACATCAAGAAGGGAAAAGGATTGGCTTACAACCAAGGAATCTGTGCTGATTCCTTGAACCTCCTAGGTACCAGGTCATGACATTTTGATGGAATGGAAATGTAGGCTCGCCACCTAACAGCTCCTCCTTGTCTTTATGACCACCTTCTTGTATCTCAAACTGTAAAGACCACTCCTTTCTTCATGTTTCCAAGTCGCCAACTCCATGAGCAAAGGGAAAACTCTCTTCTTGAGAGGTTTCATCTTAACCAGGAGGTGAGGCACGCCTTTAATGGACAGGAGAAAGGTGGAGAGACCATGAGAGAACGCCATGGCTTTGGTCTGCTTCTTCTTGAAGAGATGTAGCCGGTTTTGACAGATCTTCAAAGGCTTGGATTTGAGATGAGGGTGAGCTTGTAACGGATATGCAGAAGCTTCTACCAGGTTCAGATGAACCTGGCTCTGATACCATATGAGATTTACAGAGTCTCAGGCTGTATGAGTGTTGAACAAACCCACAAGGGCTAGAGAGAACTTGAAATGGTGAAGAGAGACTAATGAAAGTGAGATTTAGTGAATGGAAGAATAAGAGTGATTATGGGAGATTGAGTGAGAGTAGGAGACTGAGAGTATGAGATTAAGTAACCAGAATAGAGTAATCAAGAGAATGAAGATTGGGAGATTCAAAGTAACCAAAGACTATGAAGGAGAAGGGGAAATCCCCCTTACTCTCTTAGAGAGTTTACAATTCGCCCATAAAGGGTCTTTAAATAGAAAACAGGTTGCAAACTCATAAAACCCTAAGTTAAGGATAAGAAATGGACAGTGGAGGTAGCCTGGTTTGAAATGGACGTTCTGGATCAGGTCTTGGGGTGTTTGTAGCTGGTTGTATGCTCCTGATTGGATGTGGGAATGCTTGGCTAGAAATACTCCACACTGCCTTATGTATCTGTCCATATCTTTGTCCAGATACATAGCCAGCCTTTGTCTCTTTCTTTCCAGCAACATCCAGCCTGTCTTGGACTATCATAAGCCAATCAGAACCGTGTGCCAGCTCCCTTAGATTCCCATTGCACACAGCATCTTCTTGATGCTCTTTTGATACCATTACTCAACCCGGACCTTGCACATACTTCTCAGACCGTACCCTTGTGCCCTATTTTTGCACAAGCACCAATTGTCTTCAGATGGTTGAGAAAAGATGTTTCGGGTCGATCTCATCCGTACCGGTCCGTACAGTCCGTACGGCCGTCCGTACAGCCGACCCTAACTTTGCACCATCGACCATTTCCTCCCAAACTCCTCTAATGTCTTCTACAGATCAGTCTAAGCCCTTCTTGGACTTAACTTCACAAGATATACACTTCAGGGTACTTCTGAAGCTTGGTTGAACTCTTCTGAACATCTCCTGAAGCTTGCCCTATCTTTGCACAAGCTTCTATCTTCTCTTCAGCTCAACACCAAACTGGGAAACTGGAATCACCTGATTTGAAAGTGGGAATAACTTCTTCATCCCAACTCCTATGAGATTTATTCAACTTCTGGTGATTCTCACCACTTTATGTATCCAAATTAAGCTTCTCACCAAGTGATTCATCCTGGTTTGATTGGAACGACGATGAAGCTGTGCTATCCCAAACTGGGAAACTGGAATCACCTGATTGAATGTGGGATAATTCTTCTTGCCAACTCCTATGAGATTTATTCAACTTCCTGGTGATTCTCCACCACTTTATGTATCCAAATCAAGCTTCTCACAAAGTGATTCATCCTGGTTTGATTGGAACGACGATGAAGCTGTGCTATTCCCAAACTGGGAAAACTGGAATCACCTGATTTGAAAGGGAATAACTTCTTCATCCCAACTCCTATGAGATTTATTCAACTTCCTGGTGATTCTCCACCACTTTATGTATCCAAATCAAGCTTCTCAAAAGTGATTCATCCTGGTTTGATTAGAACGACGAAGAAGCTGTCCTATTCCCAAACTGGGAAAACTGGAATCACCTGATTGAAAGTGAGATAACTTCTTCATCCCAACTCCTATGAGATTTATTCAACTTCCTGGTGATCTCCACCACTTTATGTATCCAAATTAAGTTCTCACAAAGTGATTCATCCTGGTTTGATTGGAACGACGATGAAGCTGTGCTATTCCCAAACTGGGAAACTGGAATCACCTGATTGAATGTGGGATAAATTCTTCTTGCCAACTCCTATGAGATTTATTCAACTTCCTGGTGATTCTCCACCACTTATGTATCCAAATCAAGCTTCTCACAAAGTGATTCATCCTGGTTTGATTGGAACGGACGATGAAGCTGTGCTATTCCCAAAACTGGGAAACTGGAATCACCTGATTTGAAAGGGGAATAACTTCTTCATCCCAACTCCTATGAGATTTATTCAACTTCTTGGTGATGCTCCACCACTTTATGTATCCAAAATCAAGCTTCTCCAAAGTGATTCTGATGTGACCTTGTTCAGGAACAAGCAAATTCAAGAGATGTCCAAAAAAAGAAAGGCTCACCAAGAAAATACAAGCCAATGTCGTATAATATATCAATCTGACGGCAATTCCAGAGACCGTCGATCTGCAAAAGGATGCGACCAGCCAAGGAATTCTGCGAACACAATTTCCAAAATTCAGTCAACAGTCTTGGTCTTTGGTCAAGTCAATATTCCTAGTCAAGTCTTCATATTTTTAAGATCTTTATAGTTTCAAGGATTGACTAGATTATTTAATTTACAGATTGCCTATTATATAAAAGTTTGCTTTGTATTGTTTTTATTCATCAACCCTTTTAAATAAAAATCTACTTTTTAAATTTGTTGAATCCTTTGTTCTTTGGAACATCGTAATGCTACGAGAGTGATCTCCGTAAGCACGGTCTTGTTCACTAGTGGGGCTGCCTCTCACGGACTAAGACCAACCCAGCAAGTATCTGGCCTTCCGCAGCCTTATACTGAAGAACCATCGATCCACCTTTCCTTTATCCAATCCCTTTGGGTCAAAGTTTATCCTTTTCACCAACCTTCGAGTGCATTCCTGGGAGATTTTCTATTATTTGGTATCAGAGCACACTTGAGGGTTCGGTGTTCACTTCTGTCATTCATCATTCTCATCTTTATCTTCTACAAAAAAAAAAAAAAAAATCCACGAGAAAACAAGAGATCATTCCATCTGAAGTTAAATCGAGACTGCTCCTCCATCTCTCGTAATGGCTCTAGGAGATTGCTTCTCCGAAAGCAACCTGTTTTGATCACTAGTGGGGCTGCCTCTCACGGTCACAGGTTCTAAACATTATGTCGGATTTGAGGGCAAATCCTTTTGAAGGAGGAGGGGATGATGTGACCTTGTTCAGGAACAAGCAAATCAAGAGATGTCCAAAAAAAGAAAGGCTCACCAAGAAAAATACAAGCCAATGTCGTATAATATATCAATCTGACGGCAATTCAGAGACCGTCGATCATGCAAAAGGATGCGACCAGCCAAGGAATTCTGCGAACACAATTTCCAAATTCAGTCAACAGTCTTGGTCTTTGGTCAAGTCAATATCCTAGTCAAGTCTTCATAGTTTTAAGATCTTTATAGTTCAAGGATTGACTAGATTATTTAATTTACAGATTGCCTATTATATAAAAGTTTGCTTTGTATTGTTTTTATTCATTCAACCTTTTAATAAAAATCTACTTTTTAAATTTGTTGAATCCTTTGTTCTTTGGAACATCGTAATGCTACGAGAGTGATCTCCGTAAGCACGGTCTTGTTCACTAGTGGGGCTGCCTCTCACGGACTAAGACCAACCAGCAAGTATCTTGCCTTCCGCAGCCTTATACTGAAGAACCATCGATCCACCTTTCCTTTAATCCATCTTTGGGTCAAAGTTTATCCTTTTCACCAACCTTCGAGTGCATTCCTTGGGAGATTTTCTATTAGATTCATCCTTGTTTGATTAGAACGACGAAGAAGCTGTACTTTTCCCAAACTGGGAAACTGGAAATCACCTGATTTGAAAGTGGGATAACTTCTTCTTTCCAACTCCTATGAGATTTATTCAACTTCCTGGTGATTCTCCACCACTTTATGTATCCAAATCAAGCTTCTCACAAAGTGATTCATCCTGGTTTGATTGGAACGACGAAGAAGCTGTCCTATTCCCAAACTGGGAAACTGGAATCACCTGATTTGAAAGTGGGATACTTCTTCATCCCAACTCCTAAGAGATTTATTCAACTTCCTGGTGATTCTCCACCACTTTATGTATCCAAATTAAGCTTCTCACAAAGTGATTCATCCTGGTTTGATTGGAACGACGATGAAGCTGTGCTATTCCCAAACTGGGAAACTGGAATCACCTGATTTGAATGTAGGATAACTTCTTCTTGCCAACTCCTATGAGATTTATTCAACTTCCTGGTGATTCTCCACCACTTTATGGATCCAAATCAAGCTTCTCACAAAGTGATTCAATCTGGTTTGATTGGAACGACGAAGAAGCTGTGCTATTCCCAAACGGGGAAACTGAATCACCTGATTTGAAAGGGGAATAACTTCTTCAGCCCAACTCCTATGAGATTTATTCAAACTTCCTGGTGATTCTCCACCACTTTATGTATCCAAATCAAGCTTCTTCACCAAGTGATTCATCCTGGTTTGATTGGAACGACGATGAAGCTGTGCTATTCCCAAACTGGGAAACGGAATCACCTGATTTGAAAGTGGGATAAACTTCTTCATCCCAACTCCTATGAGATTTATTTAACTTCCTGGTTATTCTCCACCACTTTATGTATCAAAATAAAGCTTCTCACAAAGTGATTCATCCTGGTTTGATTGGAACGACGAAGAAGATGTCCTATTCCCAAACTGGGAAACTGGAATCACCTGATTTGAAAGGGGAATAACTTCTTCATCCCAACTCCTATGAGATTTATTCAACTTCCTGGTGATTCTCCACCACTTTATGTATCCAAATCAAGTTTCTCACAAAGTGATTCATCCTGGTTTGATTGGAACGACGAAGAAGCTGTCCTATTCCCAAACTGGGAAACTGGAATCACCTGATTTGAAAGTGGGATAACTTCTTCTTTCCAACTCCTATGAGATTTATTCAACTCCTGGTGATTCTCCACCACTTTATGTATCCAAATCAAGCTTCTCACAAAGTGATTCATCCTGGTTTGATTGGAACGACGATGAAGCTGTGCTTATTCCCAAACTGGGAAACTGTAATCACCTGATTTGAAAGTTCGATAACTTCTTCTTGCCACTTCCTATGAGATTTATTCAACTTCCTGGTGATTCTCCACCACTTTATGTATCCAAATCAAGCTTCTCACAAAGTGATTCATCCTGGTTGATTGGAACGACGAAAGAAGCTGTCCTATTCCCAAACTGGGAAACTGGAATCACCTGATTGAAAGTGGGATAACTTCTTCTTCCCAACTCCTATGAGATTATTCAACTTCCTGGTGATTCTCCCCACTTTATGTATCCAAATCAAGCTTCTCACAAAGTGATTCATCCTGGTTTGATTGGAACGACGAAGAAGCTGTCCTATCCCAAACTGGGAAACTGGAATCACCTGATTTGAAAGTGAGGATAACTTCTTCATCCCAACTCCTATGAGATTTATTCAACTTCCTGGTGATTCTCCACCACTTTATGTATCCAAATTAGCTTCACAAAGTGATTCATCCTGGTTTGATTGGAACGACGACAAGAAGCTGTGCTATTCCAAACTGGGAACTGGAATCACCTGATTTGAAAGTGGGATAACTTCTTCTGCAACTCCTATGAGATTTATTCAACTTCCTGGTGATTCTCCACCACTTATGTATCCAAATCAAGCTTCTCACAAAGTGATTCATCCTGGTTTGATTGGAACGACGATGAAGCTGTGCTATTCCCAAACTGGGAAAACTGGAATCACCTGATTTGAAAGGGAATAACTTCTTCATCCCAACTCCTATGAGATTTATTCAACTTCCTGGTGATTCTCCACCACTTTATGTATCCAAATCAAGCTTCTCAAAAAGTGATTCATCCTGGTTTGATTAGAACGACGAAGAAGCTGTACTTTTCCCAAACTGGGAAACTGGAATCACCTGATTTGAAAGTGGGATAACTTCTTCTTGCCAACTCCTATGAGATTAATTCAACTTCCTGGTGATTCTCCACCACTTTATGTATCCAAATCAAGCTTCTCACAAAGTGATTCATCCTGGTTTGATTGGAACGACGAAGAAGCTGTCCTATTCCCAAACTGGGAAACTGGAATCACCTGATTTGAAAGTGGGATAACTTCTTCTTTCCAACTCCTATGAGATTTATTTAACTTCCTGGTGATTCTCCACCACTTTATGTATCCAAATCAAGCTTCTCACAAAGTGATTCATCCTGGTTTGATTGGAACGACGAAGAAGCTGTCCTATTCCCAAACTGGGAAACTGGAATCACCTGATTTGAAAGTGGGATAACTTCTTCATCCCAACTCCTATGAGATTTATTCAACTTCCTGGTGATTCTCCACCACTTTATGTATCCAAATCAAGCTTCTCACAAAGTGATTCATCCTGGTTTGATTGGAACGACGATGAAGCTATGCTATTCCCAAACTGGGAAACTGGAATCACCTGATTTGAAAGTGGGATAACTTCTTCTTGCCAACTCCTATGAGATTTATTCAACTTCCTGGTGATTCTCCACCACTTTATGTATCCAAATCAAGCTTCTCACATAGTGATTCATCCTGGTTTGATTGGAACGACGAAGAAGCTTTCTTATTCCCAAACTGGAAAACTGGAATCCCCTGATTTGAAAGTGGGATAACTTCTTCATCCCAACTCCTATGAGATTTATTCAACTTCCTGGTGATTCTCCACCACTTTATGTATCCAAATCAAGCTTCTCACAAAGTGATTCATCCTGGTTTGATTGGAACGACGAAGAAGCTGTCCTATTCCCAAACTGGAAAACTGGAATCACCTGATTTGAAAGTGGTATAACTTCTTCATCCCAACTCCTATGAGATTTATTCAACTTCCTGGTGATTCTCCACCACTTTATGTATCCAAATTAAGCTTCTCACAAAGTGATTCATCCTGGTTTAATTGGAACGACGATGAAGCTATGCTATTCCCAAACTGGGAAACTGGAATCACCTGATTTGAATGTGGGATAACTTCTTCTTGCCAACTCCTATGAGATTTATTCAACTTCCTGGTGATTCTCCACCACTTTATGTATCCAAATCAAGCTTCTCACAAAGTGATTCATCCTGGTTTGATTGGAACGACGAAGAAGCTGTCCTATTCCCAAACTGGGAAACTGGAATCACCTGATTTGATTGTGGGATAACTTCTTCTTTCCAACTCCTATGAGATTTATTCAACTTCCCGGTGATTCTCCACCACTTTATGTATCCAAATCAAGCTTCTCACAAAGTGATCATCCTGGTTTGATTGGAACGACGAAGAAGCTGTCCTATTCCCAAACTGGGAAACTGGAATCACCTGATTTGAAAGTGGGATAACTTCTTCATCCCAACTCCTATGAGATTTATTCAACATCCTGGTGATTCTCCACCACTTTATGTATCCAAATTAAGCTTCTCACAAAGTGATTCATCCTGGTTTGATTGGAACGACGATGAAGCTGTGCTATTCCCAAACTGGGAAACTGGAATCACCTGATTTGAATGTGGGATAACTTCTTCTTGCCAACTCCTATGAGATTAATTCAACTTCCTGGTGATTCTCCACCACTTTATGTATCCAAATCAAGCTTCTCACAAAGTGATTCATCCTGGTTTGATTGGAACGACGATGAAGCTGTGCTATTCCCAAACTGGGAAACTGGAATCACCTGATTTGAAAGGGGAATAACTTCTTCATCCCAACTCCTATGAGATTTATTCAACTTCCTGGTGATGCTCCACCACTTTATGTATCCAAATCAAGCTTCTCAAAAAGTGATTCTGATGTGACCTTGTTCAGGAACAAGCAAATCAAGAGATGTCCAAAAAAAAGAAAGGCTCACCAAGAAAATACAAGCCAATGTCGTATAATATATCAATCTGACGGCAATTCAGAGACCGTCGATCATGCAAAAGGATGCGACCAGCCAAGGAATTCTGCGAACACAATTTCCAAAATTCAGTCAACAGTCTTGGTCTTTGGTCAAGTCAATATTCCTAGTCAAGTCTTCATAGTTTTAAGAGCTTTATAGTTTCAAGGATTGACTAGATTATTTAATTTTACAGATTGCCTATTATATAAAAGTTTGCTTTGTATTGTTTTTATTCATTCAACCCTTTTAATAAAAATCTACTTTTTAAATTTGTTGAATCCTTTGTTCTTTGGAACATCGTAATGCTACGAGAGTGATCTCCGTAAGCACGGTCTTGTTCACTAGTGGGGCTGCCTCTCACGGACTAAGACCAACCCAGCAAGTATCTGGCCTTCCGCAGCCTTATACTGAAGAACCATCGATCCACCTTTCCTTTAATCCATCTTTGGGTCAAAGTTTATCCTTTTCACCAACCTTCGAGTGCATTCCTTGGGAGATTTTCTATTATTTGGTATCAGAGCACACTTGAGGGTTCGGTGTTCACTTCTGTCATTCATCATTCTCATCTTTCCATCTTCTACAAAAAAAAAAAAAAAAAATCCACGAGAAAACAAGAGATCATTCCATCTGAAGTTAAATCGAGACTGCTCCTCCATCTCTCGTAATGGCTCTAGGAGATTGCTTCTCCGAAAGCAACCTGTTTTGATCACTAGTGGGGCTGCCTCTCACGGTCACAGGTTCTAAACATTATGTCGGATTTGAGGGCAAATCCTTTTGAAGGAGGAGGGGATGATGTGACCTTGTTCAGGAACAAGCAAATCAAGAGATGTCCAAAAAAAAGAAAGGCTCACCAAGAAAATACAAGCCAATGTCGTATAATATATCAATCTGACGGCAATTCAGAGACCGTCGATCATGCAAAAGGATGCGACCAGCCAAGGAATTCTGCGAACACAATTTCCAAAATTCAGTCAACAGTCTTGGTCTTTGGTCAAGTCAATATTCCTAGTCAAGTCTTCATAGTTTTAAGATCTTTATAGTTTCAAGGATTGACTAGATTATTTAATTTTACAGATTGCCTATTATATAAAAGTTTGCTTTGTATTGTTTTTATTCATTCAACCCTTTTAATAAAAATCTACTTTTTAAATTTGTTGAATCCTTTGTTCTTTGGAACATCGTAATGCTACGAGAGTGATCTCCGTAAGCACGGTCTTGTTCACTAGTGGGGCTGCCTCTCACGGACTAAGACCAACCCAGCAAGTATCTGGCCTTCCGCAGCCTTATACTGAAGAACCATCGATCCACCTTTCCTTTAATCCATCTTTGGGTCAAAGTTTATCCTTTTCACCAACCTTCGAGTGCATTCCTTGGGAGATTTTCTATTAGATTCATCCTGGTTTGATTAGAACGACGAAGAAGCTGTACTTTTCCCAAACTGGGAAACTGGAATCACCTGATTTGAAAGTGGGATAACTTCTTCTTTCCAACTCCTATGAGATTTATTCAACTTCCTGGTGATTCTCCACCACTTTATGTATCCAAATCAAGCTTCTCACAAAGTGATTCATCCTGGTTTGATTGGAACGACGAAGAAGCTGTCCTATTCCCAAACTGGGAAACTGGAATCACCTGATTTGAAAGTGGGATAACTTCTTCATCCCAACTCCTAAGAGATTTATTCAACTTCCTGGTGATTCTCCACCACTTTATGTATCCAAATTAAGCTTCTCACAAAGTGATTCATCCTGGTTTGATTGGAACGACGATGAAGCTATGCTATTCCCAAACTGGGAAACTGGAATCACCTGATTTGAATGTGGGATAACTTCTTCTTGCCAACTCCTATGAGATTTATTCAACTTCCTGGTGATTCTCCACCACTTTATGTATCCAAATCAAGCTTCTCACAAAGTGATTCATCTGGTTTGATTGGAACGACGATGAAGCTGTGCTATTCCCAAACTGGGAAACTGGAATCACCTGATTTGAAAGGGGAATAACTTCTTCATCCCAACTCCTATGAGATTTATTCAACTTCCTGGTGATTCTCCACCACTTTATGTATCCAAATCAAGCTTCTCACAAAGTGATTCATCCTGGTTTGATTGGAACGACGATGAAGCTGTGCTATTCCCAAACTGGGAAACTGCAATCACCTGATCTGAAAGTGGGATAACTTCTTCATCCCAACTCCTATGAGATTTATTTAACTTCCTGGTTATTCTCCACCACTTTATGTATCAAAATAAAGCTTCTCACAAAGTGATTCATCCTGGTTTGATTGGAACGACGAAGAAGATGTCCTATTCCCAAACTGGGAAACTGGAATCACCTGATTTGAAAGGGGAATAACTTCTTCATCCCAACTCCTATGAGATTTATTCAACTTCCTGGTGATTCTCCACCACTTTATGTATCCAAATCAAGTTTCTCACAAAGTGATTCATCCTGGTTTGATTGGAACGACGAAGAAGCTGTCCTATTCCCAAACTGGGAAACTGGAATCACCTGATTTGAAAGTGGGATAACTTCTTCTTTCCAACTCCTATGAGATTTATTCAACTTCCTGGTGATTCTCCACCACTTTATGTATCCAAATCAAGCTTCTCACAAAGTGATTCATCCTGGTTTGATTGGAACGACGATGAAGCTGTGCTATTCCCAAACTGGGAAACTGTAATCACCTGATTTGAAAGTTCGATAACTTCTTCTTGCCAATTCCTATGAGATTTATTCAACTTCCTGGTGATTCTCCACCACTTTATGTATCCAAATCAAGCTTCTCACAAAGTGATTCATCCTGGTTTGATTGGAACGACGAAGAAGCTGTCCTATTCCCAAACTGGGAAACTGGAATCACCTGATTTGAAAGTGGGATAACTTCTTCTTTCCAACTCCTATGAGATTTATTCAACTTCCTGGTGATTCTCCACCACTTTATGTATCCAAATCAAGCTTCTCACAAAGTGATTCATCCTGGTTTGATTGTAACGACGAAGAAGCTGTCCTATTCCCAAACTGGGAAACTGGAATCACCTGATTTGAAAGTGAGATAACTTCTTCATCCCAACTCCTATGAGATTTATTCAACTTCCTGGTGATTCTCCACCACTTTATGTATCCAAATTAAGCTTCTCACAAAGTGATTCATCCTGGTTTGATTGGAACGACGATGAAGCTGTGCTATTCCCAAACTGGGAAACTGGAATCACCTGATTTGAAAGTGGGATAACTTCTTCTTGCCAACTCCTATGAGATTTATTCAACTTCCTGGTGATTCTCCACCACTTTATGTATCCAAATCAAGCTTCTCACAAAGTGATTCATCCTGGTTTGATTGGAACGACGATGAAGCTGTGCTATTCCCAAACTGGGAAACTGGAATCACCTGATTTGAAAGGGAATAACTTCTTCATCCCAACTCCTATGAGATTTATTCAACTTCCTGGTGATTCTCCACCACTTTATGTATCCAAATCAAGCTTCTCAAAAAGTGATTCATCCTGGTTTGATTAGAACGACGAAGAAGCTGTCCTTTCCCAAACTGGGAAACTGGAATCACCTGATTTGAAAGTGGGATAACTTCTTCTTGCCAACTCCTATGAGATTAATTCAACTTCCTGGTGATTCTCCACCACTTTATGTATCCAAATCAAGCTTCTCACAAAGTGATTCATCCTGGTTTGATTGGAACGACGAAGAAGCTGTCCTATTCCCAAACTGGGAAACTGGAATCACCTGATTTGAAAGTGGGATAACTTCTTCTTTCCAACTCCTATGAGATTTATTTAACTTCCTGGTGATTCTCCACCACTTTATGTATCCAAATCAAGCTTCTCACAAAGTGATTCATCCTGGTTTGATTGGAACGACGAAGAAGCTGTCCTATTCCCAAACTGGGAAACTGGAATCACCTGATTTGAAAGTGGGATAACTTCTTCATCCCAACTCCTATGAGATTTATTCAACTTCCTGGTGATTCTCCACCACTTTATGTATCCAAATTAAGCTTCTCACAAAGTGATTCATCCTGGTTTTATTGGAACGACGATGAAGCTGTGCTATTCCCAAACTGGGAAACTGGAATCACCTGATTTGAATGTGGGATAACTTCTTCTTGCCAACTCCTATGAGATTTATTCAACTTCCTGGTGATTCTCCACCACTTTATGTATCCAAATCAAGCTTCTCACAAAGTGATTCATCCTGGTTTGATTGGAACGACGAAGAAGCTGTCCTATTCCCAAACTGGGAAACTGGAATCACCTGATTTGATTGTGGGATAACTTCTTCTTTCCAACTCCTATGAGATTTATTCAACTTCCTGGTGATTCTCCACCACTTTATGTATCCAAATCAAGCTTCTCACAAAGTGATTCATCCTGGTTTGATTGGAACGACGAAGAAGCTGTCCTATTCCCAAACTGGAAAACTGGAATCACCTGATTTGAAAGTGGGATAACTTCTTCATCCCAACTCCTATGAGATTTATTCAACTTCCTGGTGATTCTCCACCACTTTATGTATCCAAATCAAGCTTCTCACAAAGTGATTCATCCTGGTTTGATTGGAACGACGATGAAGCTGTGCTATTCCCAAACTGGGAAACTGGAATCACCTGATTTGAAAGTGGGATAACTTCTTCTTTCCAACTCCTATGAGATTTATTCAACTTCCTGGTGATTCTCCACCACTTTATGTATCCAAATCAAGCTTCTCACAAAGTGATTCATCCTGGTTTGATTGGAACTACGAAGAAGCTGTCCTATTCCCAAACTGGGAAACTGGAATCACCTGATTTGAAAGTATATAACTTCTTCTTTCCAACTCCTATGAGATTTATTCAACTTCCTGGTGATTCTCCACCACTTTATGTATCCAAATCAAGCTTCTCACAAAGTGATTCATCCTGGTTTGATTGGAACGACGATGAAGCTGTCCTATTCCCAAACTGGGAAACTGGAATCACCTGATTTGAATGTGGGATAACTTCTTCATCCCAACTCCTATGAGATTTATTCAACTTCCTGGTGATTCTCCACCACTTTATGTATCCAAATCAAGCTTCTCACAAAGTGATTCATCCTGGTTTGATTGGAACGACGATGAAGCTGTGCTATTCCCAAACTGGGAAACTGGAATCACCTGATTTGAAAGTGGGATAACTTCTTCTTGCCAACTCCTATGAGATTTATTCAACTTCCTGGTGATTCTCCACCACTTTATGTATCCAAATCAAGCTTCTCACAAAGTGATTCATCCTGGTTTGATTGGAACGACGAAGAAGCTGTGCTATTCCCAAACTGGGAAACTGGAATCACCTGATTTGAAAGTGGGATAACTTCTTCATCCCAACTCCTATGAGATTTATTCAACTTCCTGGTGATTCTCCACCACTTTATGTATCCAAATCAAGCTTCTCACAAAGTGATTCATCCTGGTTTGATTGGAACGACGAAGAAGCTGTGCTATTCCCAAACTGGGAAACTGGAATCACCTGATTTGAAAGTGGGATAACTTCTTCATTCCAACTCCTATGAGATTTATTCAACTTCCTGGTGATTCTCCACCACTTTATGTATCCAAATCAAGCTTCTCACAAAGTGATTCATCCTGGTTTGATTGGAACGACGAAGAAGCTGTGCTATTCCCAAACTGGGAAACTGGAATCACCTGATTTGAAAGTGGGATAACTTCTTCTTCCCAACTCCTATGAGATTTATTCAACTTCCTGGTGATTCTCCACCACTTTATGTATCCAAATCAAGCTTCTCACAAAGTGATTCATCCTGGTTTGATTGGAACGACGAAGAAGCTGTGCTATTCCCAAACTGGGAAACTGGAATCACCTGATTTGAAAGTGGGATAACTTCTTCATCCCAACTCCTATGAGATTTATTCAACTTCCTGGTGATTCTCCACCACTTTATGTATCCAAATCAAGCTTCTCACAAAGTGATTCATCCTGGTTTGATTGGAACGACGAAGAAGCTGTGCTATTCCCAAACTGGGAAACTGGAATCACCTGATTTGAAAGTGGGATAACTTCTTCTTCCCAACTCCTATGAGATTTATTCAACTTCCTGGTGATTCTCCACCACTTTATGTATCCAAATCAAGCTTCTCACAAAGTGATTCATCCTGGTTTGATTGGAACGACGAAGAAGCTGTCTATTCCCAAACTGGGAAACTGGAATCACCTGATTTGAAAGTGGGATAACTTCTTCATCCCAACTCCTATGAGATTTATTCAACTTCCTGGTGATTCTCCACCACTTTATGTATCCAAATCAAGCTTCTCACAAAGTGATTCATCCTGGTTTGATTGGAACGACGAGAAGCTGTGCTATTCCCAAACTGGGAAACTGGAATCACCTGATTTGAAAGTGGGATAACTTCTTCATCCAACTCCTATGAGATTTATTCAACTTCCTGGTGATTCTCCACCACTTTATGTATCCAAATCAAGCTTCTCACAAAGTGATTCATCCTGGTTTGATTGGAACGACGAAGAAGCTGTGCTATTTCCCAAACTGGGAAACTGGAATCACCTGATTTGAAAGTGGGATAACTTCTTCTTCCCAACTCCTATGAGATTTATTCAACTTCCTGGTGATTCTCCACCACTTTATGTATCCAAATCAAGCTTCTCACAAAGTGATTCATCCTGGTTTGATTGGAACGACGAAGAAGCTGTCCTATTCCCAAACTGGGAAACTGGAATCACCTGATTTGAAAGTGGGATAACTTCTTCATCCCAACTCCTATGAGATTTATTCAACTTCCTGGTGATTCTCCACCACTTTATGTATCCAAATCAAGCTTCTCACAAAGTGATTCATCCTGGTTTGATTGGAACGACGAAGAAGCTGTCTAATTCCCAAACTGGGAAACTGGAATCACCTGATTTGAAAGTGGGATAACTTCTTCATCCCAACTCCTATGAGATTTATTCAACTTCCTGGTGATTCTCCACCACTTTATGTATCCAAATCAAGCTTCTCACAAAGTGATTCATCCTGGTTTGATTGGAACGACGATGAAGCTGTGCTATTCCCAAACTGGGAAACTGGAATCACCTGATTTGAAAGTGGGATAACTTCTTCTTCCCAACTCCTATGAGATTTATTCAACTTCCTGGTGATTCTCCACCACTTTATGTATCCAAATCAAGCTTCTCACAAAGTGATTCATCCTGGTTTGATTGGAACGACGAAGAAGCTGTGCTATTCCCAAACTAGGAAACTGGAATCACCTAATTTGAAAGTGGGATAACTTCTTCTTCCCAACTCCTATGAGATTTATTCAACTTCCTGGTGATTCTCCACCACTTTATGTATCCAAATCAAGCTTCTCACAAAGTGATTCATCCTGGTTTGATTGGAACGACGAAGAAGCTGTCCTATTCCGAAACTGGGAAACTGGAATCACCTGATTTGAATGTGGGATAACTTCTTCATCCCAACTCATGATTTATTCAACTTCCTGGTGATTCTCCACCACTTTATGTATCCAAATCAAGCTTCTCACAAAGTGATTCATCCTGGTTTGATTGGAACGACGATGAAGCTGTGCTATTTCCCAAACTGGGAAACTGGAATCACCTGATTTGAAAGTGGGATAACTTCTTCTTGCCAACTCCTATGAGATTTATCAACTTCCTGGTGATTCTCCACCACTTTATGTATCCAAATCAAGCTTCTCACAAAGTGATTCATCCTGGTTTGATTGGAACGACGAAGAAGCTGTGCTATTCCAAACTGGGAAACTGGAATCACCTGATTTGAAAAGGGATAACTTCTTCATCCCAACTCCTATGAGATTTATTCAACTCCTGGTGATTCTCCACCACTTTATGTATCCAAATCAAGCTTCTCACAAAGTGATTCATCCTGGTTTGATTGGAACGACGATGAAGCTGTGCTATTCCAAACTGGGAAACTGGAATCACCTGATTTGAAAGTGGGTAACTCTTCATCCCAACTCCTATGAGATATTTCTTCATCCCAACTCCTATGAGATTTATTCAACTTCCTGGTGATTCTCCACCACTTTATGTATCAAATCAAGCTTCTCACAAAGTGATTCATCCTGGTTTGATTGGAACGACGAAGAAGCTGTGCTATTCCCAAACTGGGAAACTGGAATCACCTGATTTGAAAGTGGGATAACTTCTTCTTCCCAACTCCTATGAGATTTATTCAACTTCCTGGTGATTCTCCACCACTTTATGTATCCAAATCAAGCTTCTCACAAAGTGATTCATCCTGGTTTGATTGGAACGACGAGATGAAGCTGTGCTATTCCCAAACTGGGAAACTGGAATCACCTGATTTGAAAGTGGGATAACTTCTTCATGCCAACTCCTATGAGATTTATTCAACTTCCTGGTGATTCTCCACCACTTTATGTATCCAAATCAAGCTTCTCACAAAGTGATTCATCCTGGTTGATGAACGAACGACGAAGAAGCTGTGCTATTCCCAAATGGGAAACTGGAATCACCTGATTTGAAAGTGGGATAACTTCTTCATCCCAACTCCTATGAGATTTATTCAACTTCCTGGTGATTCTCCACCACTTTATGTATCCAAATCAAGCTTCTCACAAAGTGATTCATCCTGGTTTGATTGGAACGACGAACAAGCTGTCCTATTCCCAAATTGGGAAACTGGAATCACCTGATATGAAAGTGGGATAACTTCTTCATCCCAACTCCTATGAGATTTATTCAACTTCCTGGTGATTCTCCACCACTTTATGTATCCAAATCAAGCTTCTCACCAAGTGATTCATCCTGGTTTGATTGGAACGATGAAGAAGTTGTGCTATTCCCAAACAGGGAAACTGGAATCACCTGATTTGAAAGTGGGATAACTTCTTCTTGCCAACTCCTATGAGATATTCCACTTCCTGGTGATTCTCCACCACTTTATGTATCCAAATCAAGCTTCTTACAAAGTGATTCATCCTGGTTTGATTGGAACGACGAAAAAGCTGTCCTATTCCCAAACTGGGAAACTGGAATGACCTGATTTGAAAGTGGGATAACTTCTTCATCCCAACTCCTATGAGATTTATTCAACTTCCTGGTGATTCTTCACCACTTTATGTATCCAAATCAAGCTTCTCATCAAGTGATTCATCCTGGTTTGATTGGAACGACGAAGAAGCTGTGCTATTCCCGAACTGGGAAACTGGAATCACCTGATTTGAAAGTGGGATAACTTCTTCTTCCCAACTCCTATGAGATTTATTCAACTTCTGGTGATTCTCCACCACTTTATGTATCCAAATCAAGCTTCTCACAAAGTGATTCATCCTGGTTTGATTGGAACGACGAAGAAGCTGTCCTATTCCCAAACTGGGAAACTGGAATCACCTGATTTGAAAGTGGGATAACTTCTTCTCCAACTCCTATGAGATTATTCAACTTCCTGGTGATTCTCCACCACTTTATGTATCCAAATCAAGCTTCTCACAAAGTGATTCATCCTGGTTTGATTGGAACGACGAAGAAGCTGTCCTATTCCGAAACTGGGAAACTGGAATCACCTGATTTGAAAGTGGGATAACTTCTTCATCCAACTCCTAGGAGATTTATTCAACTTCCTGATGATTCTCCACCAATTTATGTATTCAAATCAAGCTTCTCACAAAGTGATTCATCCTGGTTTGATTGGAACGACGATGAAGCTGTGCTATTCCCAAACTGGGAAACTGGAATCACCTGATTTGAAAGTGGGATAACTTCTTCTTTGCCAACTCCTATGAGATTTATTCAACTTCCTGGTGATTCTCCACCACTTTATGTATCCAAATCAAGCTTCTCACAAAGTGATTCATCCTGGTTTGATTGGAACGACGAAGAAGCTGTGCTATTCCCAAACTGGGAAACTGGAATCACCTGATTTGAGTGGGATAACTTCTTCTTCCAACTCCTATGAGATTTATTCAACTTCCTGGTGATTCTCCACCACTTTATGTATCCAAATCAAGCTTCTCACAAAGTGATTCATCCTGGTTTGATTGGAACGACGAAGAAGCTGTGCTATTCCCAAACTGGGAAACTGGAATCACCTGATTTGAAAGTGGGATAACTTCTTCATCCCAACTCCTATGAGATTTATTCAACTTCCTGGTGATTCTCCACCACTTTATGTATCCAAAATTAAGCTTCTCACAAAGTGATTCATCCTGGTTTGATTGGAACGACGAAGACGCTGTGCTATTCCCAAACTGGGAAACTGGAATCACCTGATTTGAATGTGGGATAACTTCTTCTTGCCAACTCCTATGAGATTATTCAACTTCCTGGTGATTCTCCAACACTTTATGTATCCAAATCAAGCGATTCTCACAAAGTGATTCATATCTGGTTTGATTGGAACGACGATGATGAAGCTGTGCTATTCCCAAAACTGGAACTGGAATCACCTGATTTGAAGGGGAATAACTTCTTCATAAAAACTCTAGAGATTATTCAAATTCCTGGTGATTATCCACAACTTTATGTATCCAAATCAAGCTTCTAA
>NW_022610029.1:0-46398 GCF_000309985.2 Brassica rapa
CACGGAGGTCAGAAGCTTCCTAGGGCTGGCAGGTTTATTATAGAAAGTTTGTGAAGGATTCGCAAGCTTGGCTCAGCCTATGCCACGGTTGACCGGGAAGGACGTTAAGTTCACATGGTCTGAGGAGTGTGGGAAATGTTTTTCCGTGCTTAAGGACATGCGGACTAGCGCACCCATTCTGTTGTCTTTCCAGAGGCCGGACCAAACCCTATGTGGTTTATACGGACGCGTCCATACAGGACTCTAGGTTGCATATTAAACCCGCATGGGAAGGTCACTCGCCTATGCGTCAAGTCAGTTGAAAAACAGAGGGGAAACTACCCCACCCATGACCTTGAAATGGCTGCGGTAGTGTTCGCCCTTAAAGATTTGGCGATAATACTTGTATGGTGCCAAGGTTCCGATACTTAGGGACCATAAGAGTCTAAGTCTATATTTACCCGCCTGAGTTAAACCTTAAGGCAGAGAAGGTGGATGGAGTTTGTAGCTGATTACGATCTGGATATCACCACCTCTCATCCGGGAAAGGCTAATCTGGTCGCAGGATGCCTTGAGCCGAAGAAGGGCCGACGTATCCGCAACGAGAAGCGGACGACCCTGGCCGGTACGGTTCGTGCCCTACGGTTGAACGCATTGACCAAAGAGTCTGAACCACTCGGATTAGGGCGGTCAATCAGGCCGACCTGCTTACCCGAATTCGGTTGGCTCAAGGTCAGGACGAGAACCTAAACAAGGTTGCTCGGAATGATAGGACGGAGTACCAAACTGCAAAGGATGGTACCATCCTAGTAAACGGTCGGATCAGTGTTCCTAATGATAGAAGTCTAAAGGAAGAGATTATGAGGGAGGCTCATAAGTCCAGATTCTCGGTTCATCCTGGTGCGACCAAGATGTACCAGAACCCTTAAGAAGTTCTATCATTGGATCCGTATGAAGGCAGATGTCGCGGAATGGGTGGCCAAGTGTTCCACTTGCCAACTCATCAAAGCAGAACATCAAGTGCCTAGGGGTTATTGCAAAGCTTGCCTATTCCGGAATGGAATGGGATCACATCACAATGGACTTTGTGACTGGGTTCCTACCACGAGGAATAAGAAAGATGCGGTTTGGGTTGTGGTTGATCGCCTAACCAAATCAGCACACTTCCTGGCTATCAAAAAGTCGGATGGGGTAGATCAGATTGGTCGTAAGTACATTGATGAGATCGTCCGACTACATGGTGTGCCGGCCAGCATAGTTTCAGATAGGGATTCACAGGTTCACATCTTACTTCTGGAAGGCTTTCCAAAAGGCTTAAGGAACAAGAGTGAACATGAGTACAGCCTATCATCACGGACACACAGACGGATCACGAACGATGGACGTCCAGACATCCAGAAGATATGTTTGCGAGCATGTGTTCTAGACTAGGGTGATTCCTGGGAGAAACATCTACCTCTTGTAGAATTTGCTTACAATTACAACATAGCTTCCATAGTAGTATTGGCATGTCGCCATACGAAGCTCTGTATGGGCGTCCATGCAGGACACCCTTATGCTGGACCCAAGTTGGGGAAGCATGATTGGTCTGGATTGACGAAGAGACAACCAAAAAGATCAAGTTCTTGAGGGACAAGATGAGACAGGCACAAGACCGCCAAAAGAACTATGCAGATCGAAGAAGGAAAGATCTCGAGTTCCAAGTAGGTGACTTGGTGTATCTCAAAATGATTACCTTCAAAGGACGGGTCCGGTTTCCGGAAGACGGAAGTTAGATCCGAGATACTTGGGGCCGTTCAAGGTCCTTGAAAGGGTTGGGATGGTGGCCTAAAAGTTGGACTTGCCGGCCAAGATGGACGCATTTCATAATGTGTTCCACGTCTCCCAACTTCGAAAATGTTTGACGGACCAACACATCGCTCTTCCTGCCATTCCAGACGATCTTGGTAAGAACCTAACCTTGGAAACGAGGCAGTTCGAATCATAGATAGGATGGAAAAAGCAACAAGGAAGAAGACGGTCCAGATGGTCAAGGTCGTCTGGGACTGTAATGGTCAGGATATAATCACTTGGGAAACCGAAGCTAGAATGAAAGCAGAGTACCCAGAGTGGTTGGGTCAGTTTGTTTCCGAGGAAGCATTTGATTCGGATTCGAGGACAAATCCATCCCAAGGGGGGGAGACTTGTCACGCCCGCAATCCTGAATAGGATTGTCGGGACGGCCATGGTTCGAGGAAACGTGCAAGCCAGTCATAGGACATCAAGGCAAGCGTTCCATGGTCGAGAAAGAAGGTTAAGGACATAAGGAAACTTAGACTTAACCTTATACAAGCTAAGAGACAGCTAGGACGAGTAGGACGGTAACTGGACGAAGTGAACGAATAGCTCGGCCAGCTCAATGAAGCTAGGTTCAGTTCACTCCAGCTCAGTCCCTACTAAGTCAGCTCCACTAGCTGGACTACTAGCTCACTCAGCTGAGGCAGCTGAGAGTCAGCTCATCTCAGCTAGACGGACTGTCCGGGCTTTAGGCCGATGGTCCGGGTCCGGGTCAGTGGCGGGCTGTGAGGGCCGGCCATGAGGCCATGAGCTGTTGGGTCCTTGGGCAAGGCCGTGAGCTAAGTCCAGGAGGCTTGGGGCGTGGGTTGGGCTTGTGACCGATCCCAAACCCAATCAGAAAGGGCGAAGGGATGCAAGTGGCCGAAAGGGGACAACCCTTGGCCGATGGTGCCCATTCGCTAGCAAGTCACGCCTGTTCGTGGGGCAAGACTTACCCCCTCGTTTTCTATAAATATGGGGGCTCTCTGGTCGATTTCATTATCCAACTCCAGAGTAAAATACTCAGAGAAAAACGTAGAGAGAAAGAAAGAGAGAAAGAGAGAGTTCCGGCGACTCTGATCGTTTGAGAACTAACTCCGGTGAAGAATGGGAGATCAAGACAAGGAGAAGAGCATGGAGAACCCAGACGTGGTTGACAAGGTATGTGATGGGCCGTGGCTCCATCAGATCGAACGGACGGTCCATGCGACGGCACCGCGGCTCTGCTCAGTTCCTAAGTCCCATCCGGCTCTCCTTATCTGTTTCAATTCGTTTCTCTTCTCTTCTCTCTGGTTAAACCCGAAAGGTTGTGTTGGTTGAGTCCAAGGGACACGTTCCTAGGCTTTGGCCGAACATAACCAAACCGCTAGCCTAGACACGGGTCGGTTAGAGGGATGATCCGATCGCACCAAGACTGGGTGGTTAGGACGAACGGTTGGGAATGACCCAAAGGGCACGAGTTGTCAAGAGTCGTGAGTGTCCAAGAGGCACGAATGGCCAAAGGGTACATGTTCCAAACAGTGTCTTTCGGGACAGGTTAGGACCGCTCCTTATGGATCAGCCTATGGCTTGTCTAGTTAAGACAAGTTCACGGTTTGTCTAAGCCAAGGTAGAGTCGCAAGGTCTAACCGGTTGCTAAGCCTTCCGGATTAGGCTTGAGGCTTACTCGGCCGATTGGATCCAGGCCTAAGGCCGGATCAGGTAAGGGAGTCCGTTGGGCCATTGAGCCGGACTCCATTGGCCGGTCGCACCTAGATTCTATCCCGTTGGACGGATTGGTCTTTGGGGACGATCCGGATCTGTTCGTGTGTTCTGTTTATCTATTCTGGACTATCTATCTGATTCTAAGTAAAGGGGTGGTTGGTTGAATGACTTAGGATACGGTAGGTAGGTTCATACGTTTATGATTATGTTGACTGAGGTTTATCTAAGTTCTAGGAACCAAGCCAAGCATTGTAGAATCAATCCGTTCTATTCTCGGTTATGATTAATGCTTATCTGGTTGTGGTTTCAGGAACTAAGGATGGTTCTGGTCAAGCCAAGGAGCCGTGAAGGCTCGGTCAGTGAGAGGCTGTGTAACGTGTGGTTAGATGATGCTAGGGATGACCTAGTGATTGTCTATGAGACTGTTAAGAAGTTGTGTATTGAATCTCATGTTTCTAAGTAATACAAAGTTTATACATTGTTATTCCGCTGTGCAATCTATTCCTTTGTTTATGAACCTCATATTCGAATATGACTTAGTAAAGAAAAGACTTAGAATGAATCAGACAAGCAAAGAAATTAATAAGTAAGCATTCGTATCCAGTTGGGTCGAGAGACCAGGAACGGGTCTTACAGGTAGACCGACTAACTAAGATTGCTCATTTTCTACCCATTAGAATTGTTGACAAGGTAGAAGTACTGGCAGAAGTTTACTTAAAGGAGATAGTACGATTACACGGAGTTCCTGCCAACATAGTATCTGATCGTGATCCAAGATTTACGGCTAAATTCTGGAGAGCTTTCCAGCAAGTATTGGGGACTGATCTTCATATGAGTACAGCGTTTCACCCTGAAACTGACGGGCAGATGGAGCAAACAATCAGAACCTTGGAAGATTTGCTAAGGATGTGTGTTTTAGACTGGTCAGGTACATGGGAACAATACTTACCTTTGGTAGAGTTCTCTTATAACAACAGTTACCATGCAAGTATTGGAATGTCCCCATATGAGGCATTATATTGACGACCTTGCCGCACACCACTGTGTTGGGCTGAAGTTGGAGAAAGACATATGTTAGGACCAGATGTAGTAGATGAAACAACAGAAAAGATAAAGATTGTCCGGGAGAATATGAAGAAAGCTCAAGACAGGCAGAAGAAGTATGCCGATCAGAATAGACGTGAAGTAATATTTCAAGTTTGTGATTGGGTATATTTGAAGGTGGCCGCACAGAAAGGGAGAGATAGATTCGGAAAAGTGGAAAAGTTAGCCACTCGATATATAGGACCATACCGAGTGATGCAACGGGTTGGAGAAGTAGCCTATCAATTAGAGTTACCCTCAGATATGGCTCTTCACCCAGTTTTCCATTTCTCGATGTTAAGAAGGCATATACGAGATCCTACCGAAGTAGAGCCGCAACGAGTAGAAAACCTTCGCTCCAACCTCACTTACCCTGAAGGACCACTACGAATCGGAGAAAGACGAATAAGAAAACTAAAGAATCGAGAGATTCCTCAAGTGCAAGTATTTTGGGGAAAACAGCGTCGAGTAATTGTGACATGGGAAGATGAAGAGAGGTTTAGAGCAACTCATCCTAAACTGTTTTTGGAAGATGATGAAGATCAGATGGGTGGAGCATCAAACCACTAAGAATTTGGGACGAATTCTATTAAGAGGGGGAGAAAGTAATAACCCTCTTTAAAGAGTAAAACGCAGACAAGGAAAAATCTTGTAACAGCCGAGAAAATTACTCAAGTAAGTGGAAGTCGGATTGATCTTTTCCCGTGGATGTTTGTGAATCCCAAGGTACATTAGAAAAATTTAGAAAGTCTTAGAATGGTTTTCCATCTGAAGAAATAAATTCTTCAGGATGTTTAGTGGATTTAAAATGCTCGCGGTTCGGCCTAGAACGTCCTAGTCGGATGAGAAAATTAATCGAAAATTTATTATAAGGCCTTAAGATAGGAACGACCATAGATTTATTTTAGAAGTGTTTTGGTCTAAGAAATCTAGGTTTTTGTCAAGGAGAAACATTTCCGCCAGCTCGGATCAGCTTATAACACGTTCGGGATTTAAATAAGGACCATTCGGGCCCATCTACGATGTGTTAAGCATATCCGGAAGCTTCTGGAGGATGCAGCATCTTGTCTACCTCCTTAAGCAGCTAGACATGTGTTACTCCTTTAGTGGAGAATCCTCCAAGCAGATCTTTCTTATGTCCTATTGGTTGAATTGGTGGCTGGCCACAAAACTTGTTTTAATTGGACAGATTTGTGGCTGCACACCAATCTCTTTCCAATTGGTTGCATGGGGCACCCATGACAGCTCCTGCTTGTAACGCAGAACCTATACCTTCTCCTGAGCTCATTCTCCAGCCTATAAATAGCAGACCACCCCCTTAGTCATTTCTCATGCTTAGAACCCTAACCATAGCAGCTCGAAAAAGTCTAAACCCTGAGATTTCTAAAGCTCTAGAATTTTCCGATAAAATTTTAAAGTGAAGCCGACCGCGAGATAGAAGCATTTCCAGTCCAAAACTTTCATCTAAGTGTTGAGGTGAGTCTCAGTTATGGGTTATGATTGTTGTGTGTGCGACTAGCGCCTGCAAAACAAGAGTATTGGTTGATGCATAGCTAGGTTGCGCGTTTAGATATATAATGTTATGATAATGATTGATGTTTGTGAAAGATATTGAGTTATATCGTCGGGCTTCGGCTCGAGGGGTATAACATGATTATGATACATTGATGTTGTGTTGCATATACTTATGTCATTGCATTATATTGTTTGGGCCTCGGCTCAGATAATATAACATGTTTGATCATATCTTAACGGGGAAACCCGTAAATCCAGGGACTTGATCCGTGAGAGTCCGACACTCGGGTGGAGTGTCGTGAAAGTCATTTGTGTCCACTCGAGGCCCGTGCCCTGTCTGGGGCCTTACCAAAATTAGTTCCGGGCAGGACGCGAAGACACGTGTGATAGGGTTAGCTACCCTCGACCGTGTAGCTGCATGACGATGCGGCAATTGTGTTATCCGGGCCATCGGCTTTTTAGAGTTTGTGTTTAGAGTCAATGGGCGCAAGAAGGGATGTATTATGGACTTCGTATCGAGTTAGGAACCACTGGCGAGAGGCAGTCCTCTTTGGGAACCGAAATTCGCACTGTCGATTTCCGTTTAAATAAGGAAACTAGGAAAACCCTAATTTCCCAGAGGACCCGGATATCTGCTAATTACCACACATCAAGCACTCAGACCACGAGAATAACAACAATAAAGAATAAATAATCGAAAAAGAGAGCAAAGAAGATCTTATTCCGAATTTGCGTATGAGCGTTTACAACAAGGTATAAGCCTGGGCTCGAGAGCTGTCAGCGAGATTCCTAGTTCTAGCAACCCAAAGACGGCTAAACCTAATTGAGTCGCAGCTCGAAATAACAAAAACGGAAAATTGCCTAAATTGCTCTAAGTGCTAAGTTTGCTCTGAAAAAGTTCTTTTTATGCTCCTCGCCTAGGACTCCTTATATACTAGCTCCAAGGTCGGTTTACGCTTTTACTCTTCTGCCCTTAAGCCGTCATAGCATAAAAATAGAGATATTCCATTTTTCCCAATCTTCACAATTATCTTCAAAACTTTCGTATTTATCCGCGGAAACTTGACATTTATCCTTCCTTGTGGACCATGCGTAAACCGTGCTGCCGTTTACGGGCTTTTGGTTAAGAAATCGTAGGATGGGCCTCGAGTCGTGTTTTAGGTCCCTTTGGGCCCCCTTCCGACTCGACACGTTTTCTACGATTTATTTTGATAAAGAACGAACTTTCCGCGGTTTCTAATCCGCAAAGGTTGATCGATGAGTTAGAATAGCGGAAAGCATGGACTGAGCTTGCTACGGTCTTCGGGAGATAACATTTGAAGGTTTGACGAGAATGCACGGATTGGTGTTGTATCGATGTTCGGAGGAGTTCGATCGCTACACAGCGACCGAACTTTGGCTCGAGCATGGTCGCTACGTAGCGACCGAGCGGGACAAGCGCTTGGTCGCTTACGTAGCGACTGAGCGGGACGAGCGCTCGGTCGCTATGTAGCGACCGAGCTTTGGCTTGAGCTTGGTCGCTACGTAGCGACCGAGCGGGACGAGCCCTCGGTCGCTATGTAGCGACCGAGCTTTGGCTCGAGCTCGGTCGCTACATAGCGACCGAGCGGGACGAGCGCTCGGTCGCTACGTAGCGACCGAGCTTGGCTGAGCTCGGTCGCTACGTAGCAACCGAGCGAGACAGACGCTCGTAGCGACCGAGCTTCAGCTCGAGCTCGGTCGCTACGTAACGACCGAGCGGGACGAGCCCTCGGTCGCTATGTAGCGACCGAGCTTTGGCTCGAGCTCGGTCGCTACGTAGCGACTGAGTGGGTCGGACATTCGGTCGCTATGTAGCGGCCGATATCGGCCCGGACTTGGTTGCTACGTAGCGACCAGACGGCGTGTATGCACGGTAATTACGCAACGACCGAGCTTGGTTTGTTTGGTTTGAATCTTCAAGGATACTTCTTCGTAAAAACTTCGTATTGGTTATATTTTACGAAAATTATATCTTTCTTTTTACTATCTCTTTCGGAAATACGATCTCCGAGGATTTTCGGGTGGTAATTCCGTCGTAACCATTTTTGACCCCAACAGTTAGCCCCCCAGCCCGTTAGGATCATGCATCGTAGGATCCTAGCGTGCGGTTAGGCATGTTTGGCAAGTTAGGCGTGATGGATGGAATTAATATCCGATAGTCCGAGCTTGAATAGTAAATCCTCATGCCTATAAGAAGGGAGATAACTTGTTTCTAGATTTTTACTTCATTATCTTCTCAAAGTTTAAGAGTGAAAGGATCCTTCAACTTTCTCTCTCTATTATTGAGATTTTTCCCTTTCCTGCTTGTTGAAAATGTCTCGAGGGATTTCGGGAGACGCTCGGCCCACTATCTTCAATCGCGGAACTGTCCGTGATGGACGCGGTGAGGTTGTCCAAGAGATCGAGTTCGTGGCACACTCTGTTGACCCCGCTGAGGCCGACACATATTGGGTGGCTATGTGCAATGTTGAAGGACCGCCTCCCGAGCCGTGGGTTCCCATGAGGCCTTTTTCGGAAAGGGTCGTTGGGAGACCGAGCAGGTGTACCCTTCCATTCCTTGGAACCGTACGAAGCTTCTGTCACGTTCCGGAAAACGTGGACTTTCGATTACCCCTCGAGGGGGAGAGGGCTGACAAGCCTCCCGAAGGCTTTTTTACTTTGTACGAGGAGCATCTGATGCGTGCTCGCCTATGGTTTCCCATTCCGTCGGTTATAGTAGAGTTTCTAAACCGTTTGGAAGTTTCGATAAGTCAGATCTCTCCCCGCGGTATAAAGCATCTTGTTAGGTTGCTAGTCTTGGGATATGAGCGAGGCATGGAGCTTACTGCTGATTATCTCGAAGCTTTCCTTACCCTGTCTCGTGTTGGGACTGATCGTCTATATGCTTTCAAACCGTGTACTTTTATGGAAGTCCTGAAAGGATTCCCACAGGGCGATCGTGGATGGAAGAGTTATTTTTTTTACGTTAGATTGGATCAAGCCTCGGTCGCCGCGGAGTGCCTTCCATCGTTTAGGCGACTGTGGGGGGGGGGTAGGAGGTAACGTGTTGAATGATCGCTCGTGGTTTTCTTACCACCCATTTTTTACTTTATATCTGAACTATGTTTATTTTGTAGTGCACAACCCGATTCCCCCTTTTCCGGAAGATCTATGCGTCGTTCGAAACCTTCTCCGTGGTGGCCCACTGTTTTGGGGTCACTTTTCTCCCGCGAGGGTCCGCGCTGCAGTCGAAGCTCATCGATCTCGTTTCAGTTCGTCGATTGATGATGACATGGGGGTGTTTTTTGAAGATACCTCCTTGCATGCTGTCTATGCCACTAGGCAGAGCAGTCGTCAAAGGCCGACCGAGATTGAGGATGATGCAGAACCGACCGTTGAGGATCCCATCTTTGGTGGGTGAGAAGGTAGCGATTGGACGGACCGATCCTTTGCGTCGATGGTTGAATTGGATTATCGTTTATCTGTTTTTAGCCGAGTGTGGCCTTTTAAATTTGGATTTCGTTTAGGTCCAGATGGCCGTATTTAAATTTTCCGGGACTGGCCGTTCGTGGCTTCGAATCCCCTTACCGCTTTACGCGGTTTTATATGAATGATTCGTTTTTCGAATTTTCCTGAGTAGGTTCGAAGTAAATATGAGTTGTCGTCTCATATTTAATTCCGATGAGACGTTCGATCTGTTGGTTCGTTCGTGATTTTTTCGTAAAAGTTTACTTATCGTTACGATTTTCGAGAACATTGAGACACGAACGGAGAGACATGGTTTAGGATCTCGTATCTTTTAGATATCATGCCTTGAGATGTTTGAGACCAGACCGTTGGGTTTAGGGCAAGACCTAGGTTTACTTTCGGTTAAGGTTTGTGCGGTGACTAGCCGCCTATCATTTTTCCTGTTGCGATTTCTTCCTGACTCGTACCGATTTAAAGTCCGCGATAGGTTCTCGGCTTATATGACTTGTATGGTACGAATCGAGCATCTTCTCAGAGTCAACTGGAAGTGCTAGACCAAAATTTCGGATTTTTGTTGTAGCGCGCTTTTGTCTTTGTGCTAGACGTTTTGAAGATCAAAAGAGTGATCG
Source organism: Brassica rapa (assembly GCF_000309985.2). Classification (NCBI taxonomy): domain Eukaryota; kingdom Viridiplantae; phylum Streptophyta; class Magnoliopsida; order Brassicales; family Brassicaceae; genus Brassica; species Brassica rapa. Next base: position 10,194 of record NW_022610029.1, read on the forward strand.
AATTGCTTTTGTTTAAGACGGCTAGCGTGTTCGTCGGGGCCAATCGACGAACGGGGTGTAAGGTTTTGATGGTCGCGTTCGGACAATTTTTTAGTATTATCCTCGAATTTTAACTTTTGCGACGTCTCGCAATTGTTTCGGGGACTATACGTGTATCCTTGCGTGTTTGAAAGATGATAATTTTTACGATTTTTGGGCCGGATGAGGCCGCAGACAAGAGTCTTAATGTTTCCAGGCGTGTCCTGAAAGTTTCTTTTGTGTTTTACTGAAGCGTAAACGTTTTCGATATAAAGGACAACGTATATTGTAGTAAAAGTTTTTGAATTTTCTAAAAACTCGATTACAATAATGGCGATTTTTCTGCGTGGGAGTATACGAGTATACGCACCCACACCCCCCCCCCCTGTTTAGAGAGGGGGATAGCTGAACTCGTCTTTTGACGAGCTGCCTACGTACCCCTTTCGAGGATCAAGCCATCTCGTAGTTCTGTTTCATGCCGCGAGTGTTCTTACTCGGCGGTAGACGTCGCGATGTCCGCCTTGACCATGTCGATCGTGGCTGGGTCGACGCTATTTTCCGGGTGTTCCGGTTGAGTTGTAGCGTGGGCTTCAGACTTGTGTCGAACTTCGATGTCCGATGCGTTTGCGTCGGTAAACGATTTTAATTCGTCTTTTCCCGGGGCGCTTTTGGCCGAAGATCGGTCTATCTTCGTGCGCTTGCCGTTTACAGCTGCAGAAGTCGTGATTTGCCTTAACTTGTGCTCTGCGAGGAAGCATAGCCGCGACTGTTTTTAGCATCCCCAGATGGCCGCGACTCCGCTTGGGGTTGGGAATTTGAGACCCAGGTGGTAGGTTGACGGAACTGCCTGCATGGCGTTAAGCCATGGGGTTCCCATGATCACGTTGTAGATAGCGGGATGATCGACCACCGCGAACTCGACGATTTTCGTGATCTCCTTGGCCATGACTGGCAATTGGATCGATCCAAGAGTCATCGATACTTCGCCTGAAAAACCCGTGAGTGGTTTTGGCGTCGGAATTACTTCTCTGAGTTTGATGCTCATCCGCTTGAGAGTGTCGCGGAAGATTATGTTGACCGTGCTTCCCGTGTTGACGAGTACCCTTCTGACCTCTAAATCTCGTATGACGAGATCTATGACGAGCGGGTCGCAGTGAGGTTGGTCGATGCCGCCGGCTTCTTCCTTTGTGAAGGTGATCGAGCAATTTTGGCCATCACGAGGAGGAGACCATGTAGGCCAATTTGCACTCGACTCTGCCTTCCGTTGGTAAGCCTTGATGGCCGACACAGTATCGCCACAGTATTGTGATCCTCCGATGATCATGTTGACTCTGCGACGATTGTTATCGTTCCCCTTGTCGTCCGGCCTCCTACCGCGTTTATCCCCAGGCTGGTTTCGTTGAGGGGATTTTTCAGCGGGCGGATTTCTGTCCGTCTTTGGAGGGTGATCAGAATCGAGGATGAGATCCTTGACGCTAGTTACTTCCGAGAGCTCTCCAGCGAGTAGCTTCGCGGCCAGTCTTGCTCCCAAGACTTTGCAGTTGGTCGTGGAGTGTCCTCGGGATTGGTGGAACTCGCAGAAGGTGTTTTCGTCATACCCTTGATTCCAAGTCCATGTGTTGCCCGTGGTCCGGCCCTGATCCGAATTGATCACATAGTTATGCGCCCCCTGGAGATATTCCCCCTCGTGATGGACGTACTTGTCGTTACGAGAGTTCTTCTTTTTCCCTTTCGGATCCACGTCTTTCGAGGATGGTCTTGCCGCCTTATGTTTTTGCGATAAGACTTTAGTTTCTTCCTCGACTATGATGTAGTCCGTCGCTTTGTGGAGGGCGTCCTGGATCGTTCGCGGTTTGTCGAGAGTTATCCACTTTCTGAATTTCGACTTGTACCAGAGCGTCTTTCTCAGCGCGTCGATGGCCACTTTGTCGCTTATCCCGCTGACCCTGGACATTATCAGCTTGAACCGACTGATAAACTCACGGAGGGGTTCATCTTCCCTCTGGGAGAGACTCAAGAGATCAACATCGGAAGTTTCTCTGTCTATGAACACAGAGTACTGTTTGAGAAATTCCGATGCGAGCTGTCGGAAACTCCCGATGGTGTTGCGACGAAGGCGTGCAATCCATTCGAGCGCTGCTCCTTCAAGATTTTCAATGAACAGGCGGCAATAGCCGGCATCTTTTTTGACGTCCTTCAGTCTTGCTCTTCCCATCGCGATGTGGAAAGCCTGAAGGTGCGCTTTTGGATCGGCCGTACCATCGTACTTCGGTACTTTGATTTTTCCCGGATCGGACACCCTCATGTCCAAAATGCGACTGGTAAAGGGGGTCTTTCGAGCTCCTTCCAGCAGTCGATCGATCTCGGGGGCAGCACTAGTAGCATGATATTTGAGACTTTACCGCTCTCACTTCTGCCGCAGTCTTGGTGATGTAGTCACGAAGATCGCGGATATCCGATGTCTCGTCAGTGGATTTCCAAGCTTGTCGGCGTTTACTGCGAGTGAGCTCGGTTTGCTTTTCAGCCAGCTCCTCTTGTTCGTTCCAATAGGCGACTTCCTCTTCTTCCGTCATTGGTTTTTCGAGCGGGGAGCCTTCCCGAGCGGATCGGCTTCTGGTCCTTCTTGGATGTCTGTCGACGTCTTCGTCGGTGTTGTTGGAGACATCGCTAGGATCCAGGTCAATGTGTTCGGCTTCGTTATCCTCCGAGTCCTTTGCAGGGGGCGGAAGATTTTCAGGGTTCCCCTTTTCGATGGGACATTTCTCGCTAGGGTTTTGACTGGAAGGTCGTTCCCGCGCGACTCCTGATCTATCTAGTGGGGTAGCGAAGTCGAGCCTCTTCCCCCGGATCTTGGTGGTTCCGCGGGGACGGATTGCTTGGGTCCTTGCCGTTAAGGGTTCAACCTGTTTGGGCAACGTATTCACGAGCTTATCCTGTTCTTCCGACCTTTTCTCATAGGTGGCGAACATCTTTTTAAACTCCTCGAGCGTCACGGCGTTGGCTTGTGCGTTGGCCGCGGATACGTCCGCTACTGGAGTGTGGTGATCGGTGCCGCTGCCTCCGTTAAGAGGAGTTTTCACGTTATCCGCGTCGTTAGCTGACATGTCTGATTGAGAGTGATGTGGCTTTTACGGGTTAGATTGATCCGTACCCCCTCCTCCTTCTAGCACCAAACTGTGGGAACCGAAATTCGCACTGTCGATTTCCATTTAAATAAGGAAACTAGGAAAACCCTAATTTCCCAGAGGACCCGGATATCTGCTAATTACCACACGTCAAGCAATCAGAACACGAGAATAACAACAATAAATAATAAGAAATAAAAAAAGAGAGCAAAGAAGATCTTATTCCGAATTTGCGTATGAGCGTTTACAACAAGGTATAAGCCTGGGCTCGAGAGCTGTCGGCGAGATTCCTAGTTCTAGCAACCCTAAGACGGCTAAACCTAATTGAGTCGCAGCTCGAAATAACAAAAACGGAAAATTGCCTAAATTGCTCTAAGTGCTAAGTTTGCTCTGAAAAAGTTCTTTTTATGCTCCTCGCCTAGGACTCCTTATATAGTAGCTCCAAGGTCGGTTTACGCTTTTACTCTTCTGCCCTTTAGCCGTCATAGCATAAAAATGGAGATATTCCATTTTTCCCGATCTTCACAATTATCTTCAAAACTTTCGTATTTATCAGCGGAAACTTGACATTTATCCTTCCTTGTGGACCAAGCGTAAACCATGCTGCGGTTTACGGTCTTTTGGTTAAGAAATCGTAGGATGGGCCTCGAGTCGTGTTTTAGGTCCCTTTGGGCCGTCTTCCGACTCGACACGTTTGCTACGATTTCTTTTAATAAAGAACGAACTTTTCACGGTTTCTAATCCGCGAAGTTTGATCGATGAGTTAGAATAGCGGAAAGCATGGACTGAGCTTGCTACGGTCTTCGGGAGATAGCATTTGAAGGTTTGACGAGAATGCACGGATTGGTGTTGTATCGATGTTCGGAGGAGTTCGATCACTACACAGCGACTGAACTTTGGTTCGAGCCCGGTCGCTACGTAGCGACCGAGCGGGACGAGTAGCGACCGAGTGGGACGAGCCCTTGGTCGCTATGTAGCTGTCCCGTCCATCTCCCAAGCTCGGCCGCTGTCCCGTCCATCTCCCACATCACTCGTCCATCTCTATTAAACCCATTCCTTCTTCACCCTGGTTAATTCTCAACACTTTGATGCCCTTAACCCTATGTCTGAGCCATGATACGCTTGTCTACTGGTCTAATGACCTGACTGGTGCGTCTCCCGCACCATGGCTCGTCCCAACGATCCTATTTCGGACCGGGGACATGACAAGTCTCCCCCACTTGGGATGGATTCGTCCTCGAATCCTCATCATGTGTTTCCTCGCGGACCACCTGATCATACCACTCAGGATACTCGGCCTTCATTGTTGCCTCTGTTTCCCAAGTGATTACATCCTTGCCATTGTATTCCCACACGACCTTGATCATGGGAATTGGCTTCTTCCTTGTTGTCTTTTCTGTTCGGTCCACTATGCGGACAGATTCTTATCCAACACGTTGGTCCTTGGACTCAGCACGCTGCCCCTTCCCGTGGACTGTTTGGGTGATTTTGGCCCACGTCGGCAGTCTGTTCAGTACACACAGGACGTCCGTGGGTGTCCACCAGCACACACAGGACGTCTGTGGCTGTCTGTGGCTGTCCGTCAGCACACACAGGACGTCTGTGGCTGTCCGTGGCTGTCTGTCAGCACACACAGGACATCCGTGGCTGTCTGTGTGTGCGCGTGTGTGTCCGTGTGTGTCCATCAGGACACACAAGACGTCAGTGGGTGTCCTTCAGCACACATAGCACGTCCGTGTGTGTCCGTCAGCACACACACGACGTGTGTGGCTGTCCGTGTGTGTCTGTCTGTGTCCGTCAGCACACACAGGACGTCCGTGGCTGTCCATCAGTACACATATCGACACGTTGGTCCTTGGACTCAGCATGCTGGCCCTTCCTGTGGATTGTTTGGGTGATTTTGGTCCACGTGGGCTGTCTGTTCAGTACACACAGGACGTCCGTGGGTGTCCGCCAGCACACACAGGACGTCCGTTGCTGTCCGTGGCTGTCCGTCAGCACACACATGACGTCCGTGGATGTCCGTGTATGTCTGTGTGTGTCCGTGTGTGTCCGTGTGGGTCCGTCAGCACACACAGAACGTCTGTGTGTGTCCATCAGCACAAATAGGACGTCTGTGGCTGTCCGTCAGCACACACAGGACATTCGTGGCTGTCCACCAGTACACATTTCAGCACATTGGTCCTTGGACTCAGCCCAATGACCCTCCCCGTGGACTGTTTGGGTGATTTTGGCCCACGTGGGCTACCTGTTCAATACACACAGGACGTTCGTGGGTGTCCGCAGCACACACATGACGTCTGTGGCTGTCTGTCAGCACACACAGGACGTCCGTGGCTGTCTGGAGCTGTCCGTGTGTGTCCGTTAGCACACATAGGACGTCTGTGGCTGTCCATCAGTACACATATCAGCACACTGGTCCTTGGACTCAGCATGCTGGCCCTTCCCGTGGACTGTTTGGGTGATTTTGGCCCACGTAGGCTGTCTGTTCAGTACACACAGGACGTCCGGGGGTGTCCGTCAGCACACACATGACGTCTGTACCTGTCTGTGGCTGTCCGTTAGCACACACTGGACGTCTTTGGCTGTCCGTGTGTGCCTGTCAGCACACACAGGACGTTCGTGTGTGTCCGTCAGCACACACAGGACGTCCGTGTGGGTCCGTCAGCACACACAGGACGTCCGTGTGTGTCTGTGTGTGTCCGTCAGCACACACAGGACGTCCGTGGCTGTCCATCAGTACACATATCAGCACGCTGGTCCTTGGACTCAACACCCTAGCCCTGCCCATGGACTGTTTGGGTGATTTTGGCCCACGTGGGCTGTCTGTTCAGTACACACAGGACGTCTGTGGGTGTCCGTCAGCACACACAGGATGTCTGTGTGTGTCCGTCAGCGCACACACAGGACGTTCGTGGCTGTGCGTGTGTGTCCGTCAGCACAGACATGACGTCTATGGCCCTTGGACTCAGCATGCAGACCCTTCCTGTGGTCTGTTCGGGTGATTTTGGCCCTCGTGGGCTGTCTGTTCAGTACACACATAACGTCTGTGGGTGTCCACCAGCACACACAGGATGTCCGTGGCTGTCCGTGTGTTCGTGTGTGTCCGTATGTGTCCGTCAGCACACATAGGATGTTCGTGGCTGTCCGTGTGTTCGTGTGTGTCTGTCTGTGTCCGTCAGCACACACAGGACGTCTGTGGCTGTCCCTCAGTACACATATCAGCACATTGGTCCTTGGACTCAGCACGCTGACCCTATCCCGTGGGCTGTCTGGTCAGTACACACAGGACGTCCGTGGGTGTCCGTCAGCACACACAGGACGTCTGTCTGTGTCTGTCAGCACACACAAGATGTCCTGGGCTGTTCGTGTGTGTCCATCAGCACACACCGGACGTCCGTGGCTGTCCATCAATACACATATCAGCACGTTGGTCCTTGGACTCAGCACGCTGACCCTTCCCGTGGACTGTTCGGGCGATTTTGGCCCCCGTGGGCTGTCTGGTCAGTACACACAGAACGTCTGTGGGTGTCCACCAGCACACACAGAACATCCGTGGCTGTCGGTGTGTGTCCGTGTGTGTCCGTCTGTGGCCGTCAGCACACACATGACGTCTGTGGCTGTCCATCAGTACACATATCAGCATGTTGGTCCTCAGACTCAGCACGCTGGCCCTTCTCGTGGACAGTTTGGGTGATTTTGGCCCACGTGGGCTGTCTTTTCAGTACACACAGGACGTCTGTGGGTGTCCGCTAGCACAAACAGGATGTCAATGGCTGTCCGTTAGCACACACATGATCTATGTGGCTGTCCGTGTGTGTCCGTGTGTGTCTGTGGGTATCCGCCAGCACACACAGGACGTTCGTGGCTGTCAGTGGCTGTCCGTAAGCACACATAGGACGTCCATGTGTCTCCGTCAGCACACACAGGACGTCTGTGTGTGTCCGTCAGCACACACAGGACGTCTGTGTGTGTCCGTCAGCACACACAGGAAGTCCGTGGCTGTCCATCAGTACACATATCACCACGCTGGTCCTTGGACTCAGCACGCTGGCCCTTCCTGTGGACTGTTTGGGTGATTTTGGCCCACGTGGGCTGTCTGTTCAGTACACACAGGACGTCTGTGGGTGTTCGTCAGCACACACAGGACGTCCGTGGCTGTCCGTGTGTGTCCGTCAGCACACATAGGACGTTCGTGGCTGTACGTGAATTTCCGTGTGTGTCTGTGTGTGTCCGTCAGCACACACATGACATCTGTGGCTGTCCATCAGTACACATATCACCACGTTGGTCTTTGGACTCCGCACGCTGACCCTTCTTGTGGACTGTTCGGGTGATTTTGGCCCTCGTGGGCTGTCTGTTCTGTACACACAGGACGTCCATGGGTGTCCGCCATCACACACAGGACGTCCAGGGCTGTTTGTGGCTGTCCGTCAGCACACACAGGACATCCGTTTGTGTCTGTGTGTGTCGGTCAGCACACACAGGACGTCTGTGGGTGTCCGCCAGCACACACAGGACATCTGTGGCTGTCCGTGTGTGTCCGTCTGTGTCCGTCTGTGTCCGTCAGCACACACAGGACGTCCATGGCTGTCCCTCAGTACACATATTAGCACGTTGGTCCTTGGACTCTGCACACTGGCTCTTCCTGTGGACTGTTTGGGTGATTTTGTCCCAAGTGGGCTGTCTGTTCAGTACACACAGGACGTCCATGGATGTCCGCCATCACACACAGGACGTCCGGGGCTGTTTGTGGCTGTCCGTCAGCACACACAGGACATCCGTTTGTGTCTGTGTGTGTTTGTCAGCACACACAGGATGTTCGCGGGTGTCGGTCAGCACACACAGGACGTCCATGTGTGTCCGTAAGCATACAAAGGACGTCTGTGGCTGTCCGTGTGTGTCCGTCAGCACACACAGGACGTCTGTGGCTGTACATCAGTACACATATCAGCACGTTGGTCCTTGGACTCTGCACGCTGGCCCTTCCCGTAGACTGTTTGGGTGATTTTGGCCCATGTAGGCTATCTGTTCAGTACACACAGGACGTCCGTGGGTGTCCACCAGCACACACAGGACGTCCGTGGCAATCCGTGTGTGTCCATCAGCACACACAGGACGTCAGTGGCTGTCCATCAGTACACATATCAGCACGCTGGTCCTTGGACTCAGCACGCTGGCCCTTCCCGTGGACTGTTTGGGTGATTTTGGCCCACGTGCGCTGTCTGTTCAGTACAGACAGGATGTTTGTGGGTGTCCGTCAGCAGACACAGGACGTCCGTGTGTGTCCGTCAGCACACACATGACGTTCGTGGCTGTGCGTGTGTGTCCGTGTGTGTCCGTCAGCACACACATGACGTCTGTGGCTGTCCATCAGTACACATATCAGCACGTTGGTCCTTTGACTCCGCACGCTGCCCTTCCTGTTGACTGTTCGGGTGATTTTGGCCCTTGTGGGCTGTGTGTTCAGTACACACAAGACGTCCGTGGGTGCCCGCCAGCACACACAGGACGTCCATGGCTGTCCGTGTGTGTCCGTGTGTGTCCGTCAGCACACACAGGACATCCGTGGCTGTCCCTCAGTTCACATATCAGCACGTTGGTCCTTGGACTCAGCACATTGGCCCATCCTGTGGACTGTTTGGGTGATTTTGGCCCACGTGGGCAGTCTGTTCAGTACACACAGGACGTCCGTGGGTGTGCGCTAGCACACACAGGACGTCGGTGGCTGTCTGTGGCTGTCCGTCAGCACACACAGGACATCCGTGGCTGTCTGTGTGTGCCCGTGTGTGTCCGTGTGTGTCCGTCATGACACACAAGACGTCTGTGCGTGTCCTTCAGCCCAAACAGGACGTCAATGTGTGTCTGTCAGCACACACAAGACGTGTGTGGCTGTCTGTGTGTGTCTGTCTGTATCCGTCAGCACACACAGGACGTCTGTGGCTGTCCATCAGTACACATATCAGGACGTTGGTCCTTGGACTCAGCACGCTGGCTCTTCCTGTGGATTGTTTGGGTGATTTTGGTCCACGTGGGCTGTCTGTTCAGTACACACAGTACGTCTGTGGGTGTCCGCCAGCACACACACGACGTCTGTGGCTGTCAGTGGCTGTCCGTTAGCACACACAGGACGTCCGTGGATGTTTGTGTGTGTCTGTGTGTGTCCGTGTGTGTCCGTCAGCACACACAAAACGTCTGTGTGTGTCCATCAGCACACACAAGACGTCCGTGGCTGTCTGTGTGTGTCCATGTGTGTCCGTCAGAACACACAGGACATTTGTGGCTGTCCATCAGTACACATATCAGCACGTTGGTCCTTGGACTCAGCACACTGACCCTCCCGGTGGACTTTTTGGGTGATTTTGGCCCACGTGGGCTGTCTTTTCAGTACACATAGGACGTTCGTGGGTGTCCGCCAGCACACACAAGACATCCGTGGCTGTCTGTGGCTGTCCGTCAGCACATACAGGACATCCGGGGCTGTCTGTGTGTGTCCGTGTGTGTCCGTTAGCAGACACATGACGTCCGTGGCTGTCCATCTGTACACATATCAGCATGCTGGTCCTTGGACTCAGCATGCTGGCCCTTCCTGTGGATTGTTTGGGTGATTTTGGTCCACGTGGGCTGTTTGTTCAGTACACACAGGACGTCCGTAGGTGTCCGCCACCACACACAGGACGTCCGTTGCTGTCTGTGGCTGTCCGGCAGCACACATAGGACGTCCGTTGATGTCCGTGTATGACCGTGTGTGTCCGTGTGTGTCTGTGTGGGTCCGTCAGCACACACAGAACGTCTGTGTGTGTCCATCAGCACAAACAGGACGTCTGTGGCTGTCCATCAGCACACACAGGACATTCGTGGCTATCCACCAGTACACATATCAGCACGTTGGTCCTTGGACTCAGCACGATGACCCTCCCCATTGACTGTTTGGGTGATTTTGGCCCACGTGGGCTGTTTGTTCAGTACACAGAGGACGTTCGTGGTTGTCCGCAGCACACACAGGACGTCCGTGGCTGTCTGTTAGCACACACAGGACGTCCGTGGCTGTACATCAGTACACATATCAGCACGTTGGTCCTTGGACTCAGCACACTGGCCCTTCCTGTGGATTGTTTGGGTGATTTTGGTCCACGTGGGCTGTCTGTTCAGTACACACAGTACGTCCGTGGGTGTCCGCCAGCACACACAGGACGTCCGTGGCTGTCAGTGGCTGTCCGTTAGCACACACAGGACGTCCATGGATGTTTGTGTGTGTCTGTGTGTGTCCGTGTGTGTCCGTCAGCACACACAGAACGTCTGTGTGTGTCCATCAGCACACACAAAACGTCCGTGGCTGTCCGTCAGAACACACAGGACATCCGTGGCTGTCCATTAGTACACATAACAGCACGTTGGTCCTTGGACTCAGCACACTGACTGTCACGCCCCCAATCCTGAATAGGATTGTCGGGATGGCCATGTTTCGAGGAAACATGCAAGCCAGTGTTAGGACATCAAGGCAAGCGTTCCATGGTCGAGAAAGAAGGTTAAGGACATAAGGAAACTTAGACTTAACCTTATACAAGCTAAGAGACAGCTAGGACGAGTAAGACGGTTGCTGGACGAAGTGGACGAGTAGCTCAGCCAGCTCAATGAAGCTAGGTTCAGTTCACACCAGCTCAGTCCCTACTAAGTCAGCTCCACTAGCTGGACTACTAGCTCACTCAGTTGAGGCAGCTGAGAGTCAGCTCATCTCAGCTAGACGGACTGTCCGGGCTTTAGGCCGATGGTCCGGGTCCGGGTCAGTGGCGGGCTGTGAGGTCCGGCCATGAGGCCATGGGCTGTTGGGTCTTTGGACAACGCCGTGGGCTAAGTCCAGGAGGCCTGGGGCGTGGGTTGGGCTTGTGACCGACCCCAAACCCAATCAGAAAGAGCGAAGGGATGCAAGTGGCCGAAAGAGGACAACCCTTGGCCGATGGTGCCCATTCGCTAGCAAGTTCTGCCTGTTCGTGGGGCAAGACTTACCCCCTCGTTTTCTATAAATATGGGGGCTCTCTGGTCGATTTCATTATCCAATTCCGGAGTAAAATACTTAGAGAAAAACGTAGAGAAAGAAAGAGAGAAAGAGAGAGTTCCGGCCAAGAGAAAGGCCGATTGTGGTGGTGTTGTGTTCCGGCGACTCTGATCGTTTGAGAACTAACTCCGGTGAAGAAAGGGAGATCAAGACAAGGAGAAGAGCATGGAGAACTCAGACGTGGTTCTCAAGATATGTGATGGGCCGTAACTCCATCAGACCGAACAGACGGTCCATGCGACCGCACCGTGGCTCTGCTCTGTTTCAATTCGTTTCTCTTCTCTTCTCTCTGGTTAAACACGAAAGGTTGTGTTGGTTGAGTCCAAGGGACACGTCCCTAGGCTTTGGCCGAACATAACCAAACCGCTAGCCTAGACACGGGTCGGTTAGTCGGATGATCCGATCGCACCAAGACTGGGCGGTTAGGACGAACGGTTGGAATGACCCAAAGGGCACGAGTTGTCAAGAGTCATGAGTGTCCAAGAGGCACGAATGGCCAAAGGGTGCATGTTCCAAACGGTGTCTTTCGGGACAGGTTAGGACCGATCCTTATGGATCAGCCTATGGCTTGTCTAGTTAAGACAAGGTCACGGTTTGTCTAAGCCAAGGTAGAGTCGCAAGGTCTGACCGGTTGCTAAGCCTTCCGGATTAGGCTTGAGGCTTACTCGGCAGATTGGATCAAGGCTAAGGCCGGATCAGGTAAGGGAGTCCGTTGGGCCATTGAGCCGGACTCCATTGGCCGGTCGCACCTAGATTCTATCCGGTTAGACGGATTGGTCTTTGGGGACGATCTGGATCTGTTCGTGTGTTCTGTTTATCTATTCTGGACTATCTATCTGATTCTAAGTCAAGGGGTGGTTGGTTGAATGACTTAGGATACGGTAGGTAGGTTCATACGTTTTATGATTATGTTGACTGAGGTTTATCTAAGTTCTAGGAACCAAGCCAAGCATTGTGGAATCAATCCGTTCTATTCTCGGTTATGATTAATGCTTATCTGGTTGTGGTTTCAGGAACTAAGGATGGTTCTGGTCAAGCCAAGGAGCCGTGAAGGCTCGGTCAGTGAGAGGCTGTGTAACGTGTGGTTAGATGATGCTAGGGATGAACTAGTGATTGTCTATGAGACTGTTAAGAAGTTGTGTATTGAATCTCATGTTTCTAAGTAATACAAAGTTTATACATTGTTATTCCGCTGTGCAATCTGTTCCTTTGTTTATGAACCTCATATTCGAATATGACTTAGTAAATAAAAGACTTAAAATGGATCAAACAAGCAAAGAAATTAATAAGTAAGCCTGCGGACTCCATAAGGTCGAGAGGCCAGGGTTCGGGTCTTACAAGTTGGTATCAGAGCATGCTTGATTCTAGGATAGTTGGGTTATGCAATCCACACACACACACGCAGCCAGCTGATTAGGTCTCACGGTGAGGTTTGATTGCTTAGTCTAGGGATTGTTTTGTTCTGTTTATGTTAGTGTGTTTTGTACTAACATTGTCTGAATCCTTAGGCTGGAAAAAGCAAGTCGTGAAAGTCCCGAAGGAGTAAGAAAACAGCCGGTCAGTCTAGTCAAGTGGCCATGGACGGGACCAATCTATCCGGATTGCAAACTGATCCGGCCGCGGCTGACACTAGAGACGTGTTGCCAACTGATTAGGCTAACCTTACGGGGACGCAACAGGATGGTCAGGAACATCGGGAGAGTGATGAGGAAGTGGAATCCTCGAACGCTAACCGTGATCGTGACCAGCATGAGAGAGTGGCCGATGGAACGGCTAATGTGCCCGCAACACTGTCCAAAGAGGACTTGTTAGAGGCCATGAAGGTAATGGGGACTCAGGTGGCGGCTATGGCTCAACTGTTCACGCCACTAGTGAACTCCTCGGTTGGCCAGGCTACGCTTGTGGCTACGACAACCCCCAACACTAATGGTCTAGTTGTTGAAACGGTTGAGGTGATCGAGATCGATCCACCGGAAAAGTCTGAAAAGAAGGTGGACTATCTGAGTCTGCTTCAACATTTATCCAGGTTGGGTACGAAGCATTTCTCCGGTAGCACCAACCCTATTGTGGCAGACGAGTGGAGGAGTAGGCTGGTCCAAAACTTTCAATCAACTCGCTGTCCAGAGGATTACAAACTAGACATTGCGGTTCACTTCCTGGAAGGGGACGCGCATAATTGGTGGCTTGCAGTGGACAAGCGCACCAATGGGAGTTTGGAAAGTTTTGCGGACTTTGAAGTTGAGTTCAACCGCAAATAATTCCCTGCTGAGGCTTGGGATCGTCTGGAAGCTCAGTTTCTAGATTTGGCCCAAGGCTGCAGGACCGTACGAGAGTACGAAGAAGAGTTCAACCGGCTCAGACGGTTTGTTGGAAGAGAGCTGGAGGACGAGGCAGTCCAGGTCCGTAGGTTCATCCGAGGCCTAAGGCCAGAACTGAAGACCCATTGCCCGATTCGCACTTTCAACACCGTCGGAGAACTGGTGGAACGGGTGGCTTTGCTAGAGACTAACTTGGCTGAAGAAGCTAAGCTTAAGGCTAAGTCACAGTCTGGCCCGTCGGGTAAGACAAATGATAAAAAAAGGAAGTGGGACCAGGTGGACGGAGGTAAGACCTCTGGTGGCCGACCTACATGTCCCAAGTGTGGAAAGAATCATCCCGGTGAGTGCTGGAAGGCCATGGGGGCTTGTGTGCGATGTGGCAGCATGGATCACACGATCCAAAACTGCACTCGACCAAACCGATTCTCTGACCAGTCCAGTGGCAGCGGCTCCGTGACTTGCTTCCTATGTGGCATGACTGGACACTACAAGTCGGACTGTCCTAAGCTACAAGGAGGACAAGGGAAGGGCCGTGGAGACACAGGCAAGTCGACCCAGAGTAGGCCGACCACAACACCAAGGGTGTATGAGCTGTCCCGGGACGACGGCGCTTCTGGATCGTTTGATTCGATCTCTGGTAATTCTAAATTTTTCTTGTTACATTCAAGTAGAAAATGCTTGGTATGGAACCTAGAATGTCTAGGGGATTCTGATGGGGGTCTCTGTTAGGAACCCTCATGATTGGTGGTGTGGAAACCCACGTACTTTTCGACACAGGGGCTACACATAGTTTTGTGAGTACGGGACTGGTCGGAAAGGGTCTGTTCTGTCTGGACGCTGGAGATAATTTTGGGATAGTGAGGGCGGCCAGAGGGCAAGCCATGAACTCACTAGGTCTCATGTCAAATATCCCACTGTCAATACAGGGAAAGGTATTCCCTGTGGATTTGGTCTGTGTCCACCTAAAGAATCATGAAGTGATCCTAGGTATGGACTGGTTGGGAAAGTATCGGGCCACTCTCGATTGCCATAGAGGTCGTGTGCAATTGGAGACTGAGCTTCGACCGATCCAGTACCAATGCATGTGTCCGGCTCAAGAGAAAGTAGTGGTTTCAGCAGTTTGAGCGATGCGGATGTTGGAACAGGGTTGTCAGTCCTTTTTGGCTACAATTACAACTACAGAGCCGGGCAGTTCTGTCTGTCTGAAAGACCTTTCAGAGGATTCGTTGGTATCGAAGTTCCCAGATGTGTTCCAGGTACCTCAGTGTGTCCCCCCTGATAGGTCGGATCCATTTACGATTGAACAAGAGCCAGGGACAGCTCTGCTGTCCAAGAGTCCGTACCGAATGGCTCCGACCGAGATGGCCGAGCTAAAGAAGCAATTGGAAGAATTCCTTGACAAGGGGTTCATACGGCCAAGTAGCTCCCCTTGGGGTCCACCAGTCCTCTTTGTGAAAAAGAAGGATGGTAGCATGCGTCTGTGCATCGACTATCGAGGGTTGAACAGGGTCACTGTGAAGAACAAGTACCCATTGCCCTGGATAGACGAGCTGTTAGATCAACTCAAAGGAGCCAAGTGGTTTTCCAAGATTGATTTGGCTTCAGGGTATCATCAGATCCCTATAGAGCCAAATGATATTAGGAAGACGACATTTAGAACCAGGTACGGTCATTACGAGTTCGTAGTGATGCCATTCGGTCTGACCAATGCACCTGCCGCTTTCATGAAAATGATGAACAGCGTGTTCCGGGATTTCTTGGATGAATTCGTGATCATCTTCATTGATGATATCCTAATTTATTCCAAGGATGAGGAATCTCATAGGAAACACTTGAGAGCCGTGCTGGAACGATTACGAGAACACAAACTCTATGCTAAACTCAGTAAATGCAGTTTTTGGCAGAAGAGTATTGGGTTCCTCGGCCATATTGTTTCCGATCAGGGCATCTCGGTGGATCCAGAGAAGATCAGGGCAATCAAGGATTGGCCCCTACCCCGCAGTGCCACGGAAGTCAGAAGCTTCTTAGGGCTGGCAGGTTACTATAGGAAGTTTGTGAAAGGATTCGCAAGCTTGGCTCAGCCTATGACGCGGTTGACTGGGAAGGACGTTAAGTTCACATGGGCTGAAGAGTGTGAGGAATGTTTCTCCACACTTAAGAACATGCAGACTAGCGCACCCGTTCGGGTGCTTCCGGAGGCCGATCAACCATATGTGGTCTATACGGACGCGTCCATCACAGGACTAGGTTGCGTATTGACCCCGCATGGGAAGGTCATTGCCTATGCGTCCAGGCAGTTGAGGAAACATGAGGGAAACTACCCCACCCATGATCTCGAAATGGCTGCGGTAGTATTCGCCTTAAAGATTTGGCGATCATACTTGTATGGCGCCAAAGTTCAGATACTTACGGACCATAAGAGTCTTAAGTATATATTCACCCAGCCTGAGTTAAACTTAAGGCAGAGGAGGTGGATGGAATTCGTAGCTGACTACGATTTAGACATCACCTACTATCCGGGAAAGGCTAATCTGGTAGCAGACGCTTTGAGCCGGAAGAGGGCTGATGAATCGGCCGAACGGGAGGCTGATGACCAGGACGGTATGGTCCGTGCTCTGCGGCTGAACGTGCTGACTACGGCAACCGAAGCTTTGGGATTGGAGGCGGTTAACCAAGCCGACCTGCTAACTCGAATCCGGTTGGCTCAAGGTCAGGACGAGAACCTGAATAAGGTTGCTCAGAATGATAGGACGGAGTACCAGACTGCAAAGGATGGTACCATCCTAGTAAACGGACGGATCAGTGTTCCTAATGATAGAAGTCTAAAGGAAGAGATTATGAGGGAGGCTCATAAGTCCAAATTCTCGGTTCATCCTGGTGCGACCAAGATGTACCAGAACCTTAAGAAATTCTATCATTGGATCCGTATGAAGGCAGATGTCGCGGAGTGGGTGGCCAAGTGTTCCACTTGCCAACTCATCAAAGCAGAACATCAGGTGCCTAG
Source organism: Brassica rapa (assembly GCF_000309985.2). Classification (NCBI taxonomy): domain Eukaryota; kingdom Viridiplantae; phylum Streptophyta; class Magnoliopsida; order Brassicales; family Brassicaceae; genus Brassica; species Brassica rapa. The sequence continues at coordinate 26,715 of NW_022610029.1, forward strand.
TGGGTTATTGCAAAGCTTGCCTATTCTGGAATGGAAATGGGATCACATCAGAATGGACTTTGTGACCGGGTTCCCTACCACAAGGAATAAGAAAAATGTTGTTTGGGTTGTAGTTGATCGACTAACCAAATCAGCACACTTCCTGGCTATCAAGAAGTCGGATGGGGTTGATCAGATTGTACGTAAGTACATTGATGAGATCGTCCGACTACATGGTGTGCCGGCAAGCATAGTTTCAGATAGGGATTCAAGGTTTACATCTTACTTTTGGAAAGCTTTCCAAAAAGCTTTAGGAACAAGAGTGAACATGAGTACAGCCTATCACCCACAGACTGATGGACAGTCGGAACGTACGATCCAGACGTTGGAAGATATGTTGCGAGCATGTGTTTTAGACTGGGGTGATTCCTGGGAAAAACATCTACCTCTGGTAGAATTTGCTTACAACAATAGTTTCCATAGTAGTATTTGCATGTCGCCATACGAAGCTCTGTATGGGCGTCCATGCATGACACCCTTATGCTGGACCCAAGTTGGGGAACGCAGCATGATTGGTCCGGAGATTGTCGAAGAGACAACCGAAAAGATCAAGTTCTTGAGGGACAAGGTGAGACAGGCACAAGATCCCCAAAAGAACTATGCAGATCGAAGGAGGAAAGATCTCGAGTTTCAAGTAGGTGACTTGGTGTATCTCAAAATGATTACCTTCAAAGGACGAGTCCGAATTTCCAGGAGACGGAAGTTAGACCCGAGATACTTGGGGCCGTTCAAGGTCATTGAAAGAGTTGGGATGGTGGCCTAAAAGTTGGACTTGCCGGCCAAGATGGACGCATTTCATAATGTGTTCCACGTCTCCCAACTTCGGAAATGTTTGACGGACCAAGACATCGCTCTTCCTGCCATTCCAGACAATCTGGGTAAGAACCTAACCTTGGAAACGAGGCCAGTTCGAATCATAGATAGGATGGAAAAAGCAACAAGGAAGAAGACGGTCCAGATGGTCAAGGTCGTCTGGGACTGTAATGGTCAGGATATAATCACTTGGGAAACCGAAGCTAGAATGAAAGCAGAGTACCCAGAGTGGTTGGATCAGTTTGTTTCCGAGGAAGCATTCGATTCGGATTCGAGGACGAATCCATCCCAAGGGGGGGAGACTTGTCACGCCCCCAATCCTGAATAGGATTGTCGGGACGGCCATGGTTCGAGGAAACATGCAAGCCAGTCTTAAGACATCAAGGCAAGCGTTCCATGGTCGAGAAAGAAGGTTAAGGACATAAGGAAACTTAGATTTAACCTTATACAAGCTAAGAGACAGCTAGGACGAGTAAGACGGTTGCTGGACGAAGTGGACGAGTAGCTCTGCCAGCTCAATGAAGCAAGGTTCAGTTCACACCAGCTCAGTCCCTACTAAGTTAGCTCCACTAGCTGGACTACTAGCTCACTCAGCTGAGGCAGCTGAGAGTCAGCTCATCTCAGCTAGACGGACTGTCCGGGCTTTAGGCCGATGGTCCAGGTCTGGGTCAGTGGCGGGCTGTGAGGTCCGGCCATGAGGCCATGGGCTGTTGGGTCTTTGGACAATTCCGTGGGCTAAGTCCAGGAGGCCTGGGGCGTGGGTTGGGCTTGTGACCGACCCCAAACCCAATCAGAAAGGGCGAAGGGATGCAAGTGGCCGAATGGGGACAACCCTTGGCCGATGGTGCCCATTCGCTAGCAAGTCGTGCCTGTTCGTGGGGCAAGACTTACCCCCTCGTTTTCTATAAATATGGGGGCTCTCTGGTCGATTTCATTATCCAATTCCAGAGTAAAATACTCAGAGAAAAACGTAGAGAGAAAGAAAGAGAGAAAGAGAGAGTTCCGGCCAAGAGAAAGGCCGATTGTGGTGGTGTTGTGTTCCGGTGACTCTGATTGTTTGAGAACTAACTCTGGTGAAGAATGGGAGATCAAGACAAGGAGAAGAGCATGGAGAACCCAGACGTGGTTCTCAAGGTATGTGATGGGCCGTGGCTCCATCCGACCGAACGGACGGTCCATGCGACCGCACCGCGGCTCTGCTCGGTTCCTAAGCCCCATCCGGCTCTCCTTATCTGTTTCAATTCGTTTCTCTTCTCTTCTCTCTGGTTAAACACGAAAGGTTGTGTTGGTTGAGTCTGTCAAGCCCCCAATCCTGGAAAGGATTGTCGGGACGGCCATGGTTCGAGGAAACGTACCAGCCAGTCTTAGGACATCAAGGCAAGCGTTCCATGGTCAAGAAAGAAGGTTAAAGACATAAGGAAACTTAGACTTAACCTTATAAGAGCAAAGAGACGGCTAAGACAAGTAAGACGGTAGCTGGACGAGATAGAGAAGTAGCTCGACCAGCTTAACGAAGCTAGGTTGAGTTCACTCCAGCTCAGCCACTTCTAAGTCAGCTCCACTAGCTGGACTACTAGCTCACTCAGCTGAGGCAGCTGGGAGTCAGCTCATCTCAGCTAGACGACTGTTCGGGTTTTAGGCCGATGGTCCGGGTCCGGGTCAGTGGCGGGCTGTGAGGTCCGGCCATGAGGCCATTGGGCTGTTGGGTCCTTGGACAAGGCCGTGGGCTAAGTCCAGGAGTCTTGGGGCGTGGGTTGGGCTTATGACCTACCCCAAACCCAATCAGAAAGGGCGAAAGGATGCAAGTGGCCAAAAGGGGACAACCCTTGGCCGATGGTGCCCATTCGCTAGCAAGTCGTGCCTGTTCGTGGGGCAAGACTTTTTCTATAAATATGGGGTCTCTCCTGTTGATTTCATTATCCAATTCCAGAGTAAAATTCTCAGAGAAAAACGTAGAGAGAGAGAGAGAGTCCCGGCCAAGAGATCGGCCGGAAAAGGGCCGGTCGTGGTGGTTTTGTGTCTCCGGCAAGGAGAATGGTTTAGGAGAGAGGAGGCCGTGTGGTTATGAATACCCAAGGCATAGAGAAAGGTCTGGAGAAGGACTCCAAAGCCGTGGTTCAGTCAGATAGGGTCAGTGGGGTAACCACCGACTCATCGGCTAAGACAATCGGACAGTCTGAACCGGTCTAGCCATGGGCGTTTGGATTGTGTCCTATTCTTCTCATTCTTTTCATCCAATTCTTCTTCTACTCCTTCTGTACATTGGCGTGGCCTTGTTGATGTGTTGGGATTGGTTATAACCGTGGTTCTGGTTGAGTAATGCGGTCGCGGTCCATAACCGACGAGTTAGGCGCGCGCATGGTCTAAACCGGCCTCAGGTGATCCGATTGGATAGGGGCGGTTCTGTTCTGTTCTGAACGGTTGAAACCCTTCCCTGAACAGTCACAATGGTTCATTACTTGTGTAGGTTAAGGCGTGGTCCTTTGGCCATAGGCCGGACACACGTACGGACCAGACAGTCCCTACGGACGGTTAGGTCAAACGGTTGGAGCATCTGAATGGGTGCGAGATGCCAAGGGTCATGATTTGCCAAGAGGCACGAGTGTCCAAAGGGTACTAGTTCCCAAAGGGTGTGAGTTCCAAACGGTGCCATTGGTTCAAGGCTTAGGCCGAACCAAGTGGACAGTCCGCGGCTGCATAGTCGAACGGACGGATGGTTAGTTTAACCAGAGTGTTGTGTCGCAAGGTCTGATCGGTTGCAAGGCAATCCGGTTTGGGCTTGGGCCTTTGGGTTGGATCAGGTAAGAAGGACCGTGAGCCTTTGGGCCGGACTTATAACTTGCCAATCGCACCTAGATCTTAACCAGATGGTTAGACGGGACAATGGACGATCCGGCTATGGTTGGATGGTTCTAGCCGCAAAGGCTAAGTGGGATATCTTACAATCAACCTCGGGTTGGTGAGTAGGATAGGCGCCATATGCCTTATGTAGGGGGTAGACCCACATGATGGCAATGGAAGGCCAGTTATATCAGTACATGCTAAATGGACGATGGCTTATCAAGTCTAGTGGTCGGATCATGTTTCATGACGATGGTTCGATGGCCGAACACTAGTATGGATAGTCACGATGCTGGAGTAAGAGTATTGATGTGATGCTTCTAGATATCAACCTTGGTGTTGATAGCTTCGAGATTGGCTAAGAGTCATGACGAAGTGTGTGGCTAGTACTATGTGTCGTAGACCATAGATACTGAGCCTAAGTGTGATTGTTCAAGGAAGGCCGTGTAAGATCTGATCATGGTTGAGTATGGACGACCTGACCTCTGAATGATGGTTCAAGGTGTCGGTCCTAACCTGATTACTGAATGCATCGGTTGGTATGAACAAATCATATATGTTGTCTGGGTTAAGTCCCAAGGCCGGTCAGGCCAGATGATGACTCATCAGTTCCAAGTCATGTGAGGATGGTTGGTTGATTGACTTAGGATCTAATGAGCTTTGTCAGTCCAGAAGATGGACTTGGTACTATTGCCTATAAGGCAAAAGGATTTTGGATTGTGCATGAGCCGAGAAAGGCCAGATGCAAACCCTTATCCTTTCAAAGACTTCTCAAAGGTTACTTATGTCTGTGGGGATGGTTGGTTGAATGACTAAGTACCTAGGGGAGCTGTTTGACGCAGGAGTCAAGATAAGGACCATAAGTAAGATCATTGAGTGATCATGGTCCAGCTGTTAAGCAAGAGCAATTCGAGTCAATGGAGGACCGATGAGCTAATAAGCTCCATAGATGTGGCAAAGGTATGATCTAGCATTTACTTATGTAGATCTAGATAGAATGGTTTAGGGGAATGGAACCTCAGAATCGTATGGCTTGGTTTGGGTTTAGGATTGACCTTTAAGCTAATTGGTAGTTGAGTAAACTGACCAAGGCTAAGGTGATTCGACCAGACAAGTGTTAGATTGGTTTTAGACCAATGGTTAACTAGAGAATATTCCGCTGCGTATCTGTTGAAAGGATCTAGGCTATTAATGACTAGGTAAGTCTTTAGCTAAGGTCTAAGTTAGCCATCGCCTTTAGGCGATATTATAAATAAAGGGCAGAAATTAAGAGGTTCGGCCAGGAAGTGGACCGAGCGACGTGAGGCATCGACCGCGGCCTAGGCGGCCGGGATCGGGTCTTACAAGTTGGTATCAGAGCATGCTTGATCCTGTTTAGGACAACGCTCTATGATGATGCATTCCATACCGAAATTATTTCCAAAACTATGATGACTATGAAACCTTAGTTGGGGTGAGCCAAGAAAGAGTTGAGGTAAGCTAGGGTATCATGCTTGTGAATTAGCGAATTCTAAGATGAACCGGCTTAGCCAAGATACATTTTCCAAGGGCAAGAACCTAAAAACAGAAAGGTTGGTCGATCTAGTATTTAGAAGTAATAGACGGGTTGGAAGGGATGGAAGCAATGCAAAACTTGTTTATGGATTACCTGGACAAGGGAAGTAACATGGACCAGAGAGTGGCTTAGGTTGAAATAAACGTGCAGCACTCTACTGAAGTTAAGTGTTATCCCTTGATGGCCGTTCATAATAAGTAAAGCATATGCAATGTTAAATCTGACTCAAAGGAGACACTACATGACCAGTACACGAGTCGACTTGTGATCAGATGGATCAGCTAGGACTCGGTATAGGTCAAGGTAGGTTTCCTTAGATCTAGTTGGATGGAATGAATCAATTCCAATCTGAATCCGTCCAAAGAAAGAATTGAGGAAACTCAGGGTGTTCGTTCCAATCATTGGAAGAACATGATGTTAAGTATCTTAGTATGATGGGGATTGAGGTATATTATAATTTCTGTTGTGAATGGTGTCAGCATTCGCAATAGTAAGACGCTTTGGAGAATGGTATGGGACATTTTCCAAATGTGTGATTAAACCGAAATGCTACTCATCTAGGTACCCACTGGAAGTGAAACGGGTGGCTTTGTTGGAGTCTAACTTGGCTGAAGAAGCTAAGCTTAAGGCTAAGCCACAGTCTGGCCCATCGGGCAAGACTAATGATAAAAAGAGAAAATGGGACCAGGTGGAAGGAGGTAAGACCTCTGGTTGCCAACCTGCGTGTTCCAAATGTGGACGGAACCATACCGGTGAGTGCTGGAAGGCCAAGGGGGCTTGTGTTCGTTGTGGCAGCATGGACCATGGGGTTCAGAACTGTCCTCGACAGAACCCGTCTGGTAGAAGCGGCCAGATGACTTGTTTCCATTGTGGCCAGCAAGGACATTTCCAATCGGAGTGTCCCAAGCTGCAAGGAAGTCAGGGGAAGGGCCGTGGAGACACAGGCAAGGCGTCCCAAGGCAAACCAACCACAACACCAAGGGTGTATGAACTGTCACGAGACGACGGAGCTTTCGGATCTTTTGATTCGATCTCTGGCAATCTCTAAATTTATCTTTTTACATTCAAGTAGTAATGCTTGGTCTGGAACCTAGAATAGTCTAGGGGATTCTGATGGGGGTCTCTGATAGGAACCCTCATGATTGGTGGTGTAAAAACCCACGTACTTTCCGACGCAGGGGCTACGCATAGGTTTTATGAGTCTGGGACTGGTCGGAAAGGGTCTGTTCTGTCTGTACGCTGGTGATAATTTTTGGATAGTGAGGGCAGCCGGTGGGCAAGCCAGGAACTCACTAGATCTCATGTCGAATATCCCAGTGCAGATCCAGGGAAAGGTCTTCCCTGTGAATCTGGTCTGTGTCCACCTAAAGAATCACGAGATGATCCTAGGTATGGACTGGTTGGGAAAGTATCGGGCCACTCTCGATTGCCATAAAGGTCTTGTGCAATTGGAGACTGGGCTTCATCCGATCCAGTACCAATGTCTGTGTCCGGCTCAAGAGAAAGTAGTGGTTTCAGCAGTTCGAGCGATTCAGATGCTGGAACAGGATTGTCAGTCCTTTTTGGCTACAATTACAACTACAGAGCCTGGCAGTTCTGTCTGTCTGAAAGACCTTTCTGAGGATTCGTTGGTGTCCGAGTTCCCAGATGTGTTCTGTTCGCTACAGGGTGTCCCCCCTGATAGGTCCGATCCATTTATGATTGAACCAGGAACCAGGGACAGTTCCGCTGTCCTAGAGTCCGTTTCTTTGGCTCCGGCCGAGATGGCAGAGCCAAGTTGACCATGTCCGAGAGAGGACCATGGTCGCAGTACAACCAAGTCGGAGTTTGACCTACGGTTGAGAATGATCAAGTCTAGTAATGGACGAGGATCAGGCCACGACCTATTCGGAGATGGACCTATGGTCGGGGTGAAACGGTCGAGTCCCTGAGTGGACCATGACCGGAATACGATCACGTCCGTAAATGGACCAGGATCAAATTATGACAAAGTCCAGTGAAGGACAGAAGTCAAGTCTAAGGCGTTTTTAGTCTGGAGGGACTAAGATCGCAATGTGGCCAAGCCTGAAAAGGTTGTGTCCGGTTAAGGGGATGATCCATTACGTTGTGGCTGAGGTCATGAACCTTATTGTCCATGAAGGACAAAAGAACCATAACAATCTGTTAGGACTTGTTGTAGGACAAGCAGCCTAAAGATTGGAACAAGTTCGTGAGGACTTGACTGGTACATCGAAGTGGTCATTTGGTGGTTTTGAATCAAGCTTGTTCTATTCTCTGATCAAGACTAGAATAAGTTTGGTTGGAATATTTTGTCTTGGGACAAGGTATAATCATCACCGGATTCGAGGACGAATCCATTACAAGTGGGGGAGACTTGTCACGCCCCCAATCCTGGAAAGGATTGTCGGGACGGCCATGGTTCGAGGAAACGTACCAGCCAGTCTTAGGACATCAAGGCAAGCGTTCCATGGTCAAGAAAGAAGGTTAAAGACATAAGGAAACTTAGACTTAACCTTATAAGAGCAAAGAGACGGCTAAGACAAGTAAGACGGTAGCTGGACGAGATAGAGAAGTAGCTCGACCAGCTTAACGAAGCTAGGTTGAGTTCACTCCAGCTCAGCCACTACTAAGTCAGCTCCACTAGCTGGACTACTAGCTCACTCAGCTGAGGCAGCTGGGAGTCAGCTCATCTCAGCTAGACGGACTGTTCGGGTTTTAGGCCGATGGTCCGGGTCCGGGTCAGTGGCGGGCTGTGAGGTCCGGCCATGAGGCCATTGGGCTGTTGGGTCCTTGGACAAGGCCGTGGGCTAAGTCCAGGAGTCTTGGGGCGTGGGTTGGGCTTATGACCTACCCCAAACCCAATCAGAAAGGGCGAAAGGATGCAAGTGGCCGAAAGGGGACAACCCTTGGCCGATGGTGCCCATTCGCTAGCAAGTCGTGCCTGTTCGTGGGGCAAGACTTACCCCCTCGTTTTCTATAAATATGGTGTCTCTCCTGTTGATTTCATTATCCAATTCCAGAGTAAAATTCTCAGAGAAAAACGTAGAGAGAGAGAGAGAGTCCCGGCCAAGAGATAGGCCGGAAAAGGGCCGGTCGTGGTGGTTTTGTGTCTCTGGCAAGGAGAATGGTTTAGGAGAGAGGAGGCCGTGTGGTTATGAATACCCAAGGCATAGAGAAAGGTCTGGAGAAGGACTCCAAAGCCGTGGTTCAGTCAAATAGGGTCAGTGGGCTAACCACCGACTCATCGGCTAAGACAATCGGACAGTCCGAACCGGTCTAGCCATGGGCGTTTGGATTGTGTCCTATTCTTCTCATTCTTTTCATCCAATTCTTCTTCTACTCCTTCTGTACATTGGCGTGGCCTTGTTGATGTGTTGGGATTGGTTATAACCGTGGTTCTGGTTGAGTAATGCGGTCGCGGTCCATAACCGACGAGTTAGGCGCGCGCATGGTCTAAACCGGCCTCAGGTGATCCGATTGGATAGGGGCGGTTCTGTTCTGTTCTGAACGGTTGCAACCCTTCCATGAACAGTCACAATGGTTCATGACTTGTGTAGGTTAAGGCGTGGTCCTTTGACCATAGGCCGGACACACGTACGGACCAGACAGTCCCTACGGACGGTTAGGTCTAACGGTTGGAGCATCTGAATGGGTGCGAGATGCCAAGGGTCATGAGTTGCCAAGAGGCACGAGTGTCCAAAGGGTACTAGTTCCCAAAGGGTGTGAGTTCAAAACGGTGCCATTGGTTCAAGGCTTTGGCCGAACCAAGTGGACAGTCCGCGGCTGCATAGTCGAACGGAGTGGACATCCGGTTTGGGCTTGGGCCTTACTCGGTGGTATAGATCCAGGCTTTGGGTTGGATCAGGTAAGAAGGACCGTGAGCCTTTTGGCCGGACTTATAACTTGCCGATCGCACCTAGATCTTAACCAGACGGTTAGACGGGACAATGGACGATCCGGCTATGGTTGGATTGTTCTAGCCGCAAAGGCTAAGTGGGATATCTTACAATCAACCTCGGGTTGGTGAGTAGGATAGGCGCCATATGCCTTATGTAGGGGGTAGACCCACATGATGGCAATGGAAGGCCAGTTATATCAGTACATGCTAAGTGGACGATGGCTTATCAAGTCTAGTGGTCGGATCATGTTTCATGACGATGGTTCGATGGCCGAACACTAGTATGGATAGTCACGATGCTGTAGTAAGAGTATTGATGTGATGCTTCTAGATATCAACCTTGGTGTTGATAGCTTCGAGATTGGCTAAGAGTCATGACGAAGTGTGTGGCTAGTACTATGTGTCGTAGACCATAGATACTGAGCCTAAGTGTGATAGTTCAAGGATGGCCGTGTAAGATCTGATCATGGTTGAGTATGGACGACCTGACCTCTGAATGATGGTTCAAGGTGTCGGTCCTAACCTGATTACTGAATGCATCGGTTGGTATGAACAAATCATATATGTTGTCTGGGTTAAGTCCCAAGGCCGGTCAGGCCAGATGATGACTCATCAGTTCCAAGTCATGTGAGGATGGTTGGTTGATTGACTTAGGATCTAATGAGCTTTGTCAGTCCAGAAGATGGACTTGGTACTATTGCCTATAAGGCAAAAGGATTTTCGATTGTGCATGAGCCGAGAAAGGCCAGATGCAAACCCTTATCCTTTCAAAGACTTCTCAAAGGTTACTTATGTCTATGGGGATGGTTGGTTGAATGACTAAGTACCTAGGGGAGCTGTTTGACGCAGGAGTCAAGATAAGGACCATAAGTAAGATCATTGAGTGATCATGGTCCAGCTGTTAAGCAAGAGCAATTCGAGTCAATGGAGGACCGATGAGCTAATAAGCTCCATAGATGTGGCAAAGGTATGATCTAGCATTTACTTATGTAGATCTAGATAGAATGGTTTAGGGGAATGGAACCTCAGAATCGTATGGCTTGGTTTGGGTTTAGGATTGACCTTTAAGCTAATTGGTAGTTGAGTAAACTGACCAAGGCTAAGGTGATTCGACCAGACAAGTGTTAGATTGGTTTTAGACCAATGGTTAACTAGAGAATATTCCGCTGCGTATCTGTTGAAAGGATCTAGGCTATTAATGACTAGGTAAGTCTTTAGCTAAGGTTTAAGTTAGCCCTCGCCTTTAGGCGATATTATAAATAAAGGGCAGAAATTAAGAGGTTCGGCCATGAAGTGGACCGAGCGATGTGAGGCATCGACCGCGGCCTAGGCGGCCGGGATCTGGTCTTACAGAGTCCAAGGGACACGTCCCTAGGCTTTGGCCGAACATAACCAAACCGCTAGCCTACACACGGGTCGGTTAGTCGGATGATCCGATCGCACCAAGACTGGGAGGTTAGGACGAACAGTTGGGAATGACCCAAAGGGCACGAGTTGTCAAGAGTCATGAGTGTCCAAGAGGCACGAATGGCCAAAAGGTGCATGTTCCAAACGGTGTCTTTCGGGACAGGTTAGGACCGATCCTTATGGATCAGCCTATGGCTTGTCTAGTTAAGACAAGGTCACGGTTTGTCTAAGCCAAGGTAGAGTCGCAAGGTCTGACCGGTTGCTAAGCCTTCCGGATTAGGCTTGAGGCTTACTCGGCCGATTGGATCCAGGCCTAAGGCCGGATCAGGTAAGGGAGTCCGTTGGGCCATTGAGCCGGACTCCATTGGCCGGTCGCACCTAGATTCTATCCGGTTAGACGGATTGGTCTTTGGGGACGATCCGGATCTGTTCGTGTGTTCTGTTTATCTATTCTGGACTATCTATCTGATTCTAAGTCAAGGGGTGGTTGGTTGAATGACTTAGGATACGGTAGGTAGGTTGATACGCTTTATGATTATGTTGACTGAGGTTTATCTAAGTTCTAGGAACCAAGCCAAGCATTGTGGAATCAATCTGTTCTATTCTCGGTTATGATTAATGCTTATCTGGTTGTGGTTTCAGGAAATAAGGATGGTTCTGGTCAAGCCAAGGAGCCGTGAAGGCTCGGTCAGTGAGAGGCTGTGTAACGTGTGGTTAGATGATGCTAGGGATAAACTAGTGATTGTCTATGAGACTGTTAAGAAGTTGTGTATTAAATCTCATGTTTCTAAGTAATACAAAGTTTATACATTGTTATTCCGCTGTGCAATCTGTTCCTTTGTTTATGAACCTCATATTCGAATATGACTTAGTAAATAAAAGACTTAAAATGGATCAAACAAGCAAAGAAATTAATAAGTAAGCCTGCGGACTCCATAAGGTCGAGAGGCCAGGGTTCGGGTCTTACACTGACCCTCCCTGTGGACTGTTTGGGTGATTTTGGCCCACGTGGGCTGTCTGTTCAGTACACATAGGACGTTCGTGGGTGTCTGCCAGCACACACAAGACATCCGTGGCTGTCTGTGGCTGTCCGTCAGCACACACAGGACATTCGTGGCTGTCTGTGGCTGTCTGTGTGTGTCCGTGTGTGTCCGTTAGCAGACACAGGACGTCTGTGGCTGTCCATCAGTACACATATCAGCACGCTGGTCCTTGGACTCAGCATGCTGGCCCTTCCTGTGGATTGTTTGGGTGATTTTGGTCCACGTGGGCTGTCTGTTCATACACACAGGACGTCCGTAGGTGTCCGCCAGCACACACAGGACGTCCGTTGCTGTCTGTGGCTGTCCGTCAGCACACACAGGACGTCCGTTGATGTCCGTGTATGTCCGTGTGTGTCCGTGTGGGTCCGTCAGCACACACAGAACGTCTGTGTGTGTCCATCAGCACAAACAGGACGTCTGTGGCTGTCCGTCAGCACAGATAGGACATTCGTGACTGTCCACCAGTACACATATCAGCACGTTGGTCCTTGGACTCAGCACGATGACCCTCCCCATGGACTGTTTGGGTGATTTTGGCCCACGTGGGCTGTTTGTTCAGTACACACAGGACGTTCGTGGGTGTCCGCAGCACCCACAGGACGTCCGTGGCTGTCTGTCAGCACACACAGGACGTCCGTGGCTGTCTGTGGCTGTCCGTGTGTGTCCGTTAGCACACACAGGACGTCTGTGGTTGTCCATCAGTACACATATCAGCACACTGGACCTTCCTGTGGACTATTCGGGTGATTTTGGCCCACATAGGTTGTCTGTTCAGTACACACAGGACGTCCAGGGGTGTCCGTCAGCACACACATGACGTCTGTACCTGTCTGTGGCTGTCCGTTAGCACACACAGGACGTCCGTTTGTGTCTGTCAGCACACACAGGACGTCCGTCTGTCAGCACACACAGGACGTCTGTGTGTGTCCGTCAGCACGCACAGGACGTCTGTGTGTGTCCGTCAGCACACACAGGACGTCCGTGTGTGTCTGTGTGTGTCCGTCAGCACACACAGGACTTCTGTGGCTGTCCATCAGTACACATATCAGCACGCTGGTCCTTGGACTCAACACCCTAGCCATTCCCATGGACTGTTTGGGTGATTTTGGCTCACGTGGGCTTTCTGTTCAGTACACACAGGACGCCTGTGGGTGTCCGTCAGCACACACAGGACGTCTGTGTGTGTCCGTCAGCACACACACAGGACGTTCGTGGCTGTGCGTGTGTGTCCGTGTGTGTCCGTCAGCACAGACATGACATCCATGGCCCTTGGACTCAGCATGCTGACCCTTCCTGTGGTCTGTTCGGGTGATTTTGGCCCTCGTGGGCTGTCTGTTCAGTACACACAGGACGTCCGTGGGTGTCCACCAGCACACACAGGACGTCTGTGGCCGTCCGTGTGTTCGTGTGAATCCGTCTGTGTCTGTCAGCACACACAGGACGTCCGTGTGTTAGTGTGTGTCCGTCTGTGTCCGTCTGTGTCCGTCAGCACACACAGGATGTCCGTGGCTGTCCCTCAGTACACATATCAGCACATTGGTCCTTGGACTCAGCACGCTGACCCTATCCCGTGGACTGTTCGGGTGATTTTGGCCCACGTGGGCTGTCTGGTCAGTACACACAGGACGTCCGTAGGTGTCCGTCACCACACACAGGACGTCCGTCTGTGTCCGTCAGCACACACAAGACGTCCCGGGCTGTTCGTGTGTGTCCATCAGCACACACCGGACATCCGTGGCTGTCCATCAATACACATATCAGCACGTTGGTCCTTGGACTCAGCACGCTGACCCTTCCCGTGGACTGTTCGGGCGATTTTAGCCCCCGTGGGCTGTCTGGTCAGTACACACAGGACGTCCGTGGGTGTCCACCAGCACACATAGGACATCCGTGGCTGTCCGTGTGTGTCCGTCTGTGGCCGTCAGCACACACATGACGTCCGTGGCTGTCCATCAGTACACATATCAGCACGTTGGTCCTCGGACTCAGCACGCGGGCCCTTTCGTGGACTGTTTGGGTGATTTTGGCCCACGGGGGCTGTCTTTTCAGTACACACAGGACGTCTGTGGGTGTCCGCTAGCACAAACAGGACGTCCGTGGCTGTCTGTGGCTGTCCGTTAGAACACACATGATGTATGTGGCTGTCTGTGTGTGTCTGTGGGTGTCCACCAGCACACACAGGACGTTCGTGGCTGTCCGTGGCTGTCCATCAGCACACACAGGACGTCCGTGTGTCTCCGTCAGCACAAACAGGATGTCTGTGTGTGTCCGTCAGCACACACAGGACGTCCGTGTGTGTCCGTCAGCACACACAGGAAGTCCGTGGCTGTCCATCAATACACATATCAGCACGCTGGTCCTTGGACTCAGCACGCTGGCCCTTCTTGTGGACTGTTTGGGTGATTTTGGCCCACGTGGGCTGTCTGTTCAGTACACACAGGACGTCTGTGGGTGTTCGTCAGCACACACAGGACGTCTGTGGCTGTCCGTGTGTGTCTGTCAGCACACACAGGACGTTCGTGGCTGTACGTGTATGTCCGTGTGTGTCTGTGTGTGTCCGTCAGCACACACATGACATCCGTGGCTGTCCATCAGTACACATATCACCACGTTGGTCCTTGGACTCCGCACGCTGACCCTTCTTGTGGACTGTTCGGGTGATTTTGGCCCTCATGGGCTGTCTGTTCAGTTCACATAGGACGTCTGTGGGTGTCTGCAGCACACACAGGACGTCCGGGGTTGTCCGTGTGTGTCCGTCTGTGTCCGTCTGTGTCCGTCAGCACACACAGGACGTCTGTGGCTGTCCCTCAGTACACATATCAGTACGTTGGTCCTTGGACTCTGCACGCTGGCCCTTCCCGTGGACTGTTTTGGTGATTTTGTCTGTCTGTTCAGTACACACAGGACGTCCATGGGTGTCCGCCAGCACACACAGGACGTCTGGGGCTGTTTGTGGCTGTCCGTCAGCACAAACAGGACATCCGTTTGTGTCCGTGTGTGTCTGTCAGCACACACAAGATGTTCGCGGGTTTCGGTCAGCACACACAGGACGTCTGTGTGTGTCCGTAAGCATACAAAGGACGTCTGTGGCTGTCCGTGTGTGTCCGTCAGCACACATAGGACGTCTGTGGCTGTACATCAGTACACATATCAGCACGTTGGTCCTTGGACTCTACACGCTGGCCCTTCCCGTGGACTGTTTGGGTGATTTTGGCCCACGTGGGCTATCTATTCAGTACACATAGGACGTCCGTGGGTGTCCGCCAGCACACACAGGACGTCCGTGGTGGTCCGTGTGTGTCCGTCAGCACACACAGGACGTCCGTGGCTGTCCATCAGTACACATATCAGCACACTAGTCCTTGGACTCAGCATGCTGGCCCGTCCCTTGGACTGTTTGGGTGATTTTGGCCCACGTGCGCTGTCTGTTCAGTACAGACAGGACGTTTGTGGGTGTCCGTCAGCAGACACAGGACGTCCGTGTGTGTCCGTCAGCACACACAGGACGTTCGTGTATGTGCGTGTGTTTCCGTGTGTGTCCGTCAGCACACACAGGACATCCGTTTGTGTCCGTGTGTGTCTGTCAGCACACACAGGATGTTCGCGGGTTTCGGTCAGCACACACAGGACGTCTGTGTGTGTCCATAAGCATACAAAGGACGTCTGTGGCTGTCCGTGTGTGTCCGTCAGCACACATAGGACGTCTGTGGCTGTACATCAGTACACATATCAGTACGTTGGTCCTTGGACTCTACACGCTGGCCCTTCCCGTGGACTGTTTGGGTGATTTTGGCCCACGTGGGCTATCTGTTCAGCACACACAGGACGTCCGTGGTGGTCCGTCAGCACACACAGGACGTCCGTGGTGGTCTGTGTGTGTCCGTCAGCACACACAGGATGTCCGTGGCTGTCCATCAGTACACATATCAGCACACTGGTCCTTGGACTCAGCATGCTGGCCCGTCCCGTGGACTGTTTGGGTGATTTTGGCCCACGTGCGCTGTCTGTTCAGTACAGACAGGACGTTTGTGGGTGTCCGTCAGCAGACACAGGACGTCCGTGTGTGTCCGTCAGCACACACAGGACGTTCGTGTATGTGCGTGTGTTTCCGTGTGTGTCCGTCAGCACACACATGACGTCTGTGGCTGTCCATCAGTACACATATCAGCACGTTGGTCCTTTGACTCCGCACACTGACCCTTCCTGTTGACTGTTCGGGTGATTTTGGCCCTCGTGGGCTGTGTGTTCAGTACACACAGGACGTCCGTGGGTGTCCGCCAGCACACACAGGACATCCGTGGCTGTCCGTGTGTTTCCGACTATGTCCATCAGCACACACAGGACGTCCGTGGCTGTCCCTCAGTACACATATCAGCACGTTGGTCCTTGGACTCAGCACGCTGCCCCTTCCCGTGGACTGTTTGGGTGATTTTATCCCACGTGGGCTGTCTGTTCAGTACACACAGGACGTCCGTGGGTGTCCGCAAGCACACACAGGAGGTCCGTGGCTGTTTGTGGCTGTCCGTCAGCACACACAGGACGTCCGTGTGTGTCCGTGTGTGTCTGTCAGCACACACATGATGTCCGTGGGTGTCCGTCAGCACACACAGGACGTCTGTGGGTGTTCGTCAGCACACACAGGACGTCAGTGGCTGTCCGTGTGTGTCCGTCAGCACACACAGGACGTTCGTGGCTGTACGTGTATGTCCGTGTGTGTCTGTGTGTGTCCGTCAGCACACACATGACGTTCGTGGCTGCCCATCATTACACATATCAGCACGTTGGTCCTTGGACTCCGCACGCTGACCCTTCTTGTGGACTGTTTGGGTGATTTTGGCCCTCCTGGGATGTCTGTTCAGTACACACAGGACGTCCGTGGGTGTCCGCCAGCACACACAGAACGTCTGTGGCTATCCGTGTGTGTCCGTCTGTGTCCGTCAACACACACATGACGTCCGTGGCTGTCCCTCAGTACACATATCATCACGTCGGTCCTTGGACTCAGCATGCTGGCCCTTCCCGTGGACTGTTTGGGTGATTTTGTCCTAAGTGGTCTGTATGTTCAGTACACACAGGACGTCCATGGGTGTCCGCCAGCACACACAGGACGTCCGGGGCCGTTTGTGGCTGTCTGTCAGCACACACAGGACATCCGTGTGTGTCCGTGTGTTTTTGTCAGCACACACAGGACGTTCGTGGGTGTCGGTCAGCACACAAGGACGTCCGTGTGTGTCCGTAAGCATACACAGGACGTCCGTGGCTGTCCGTGTGTGTCCGTCAGCACACACAGGACGTCTGTGGCTGTCCATAAGTACACATATAAGCACGTTGGTCCTTGGACTCTGCACGCTGGCCCTTCCCGTGGGCTGTTTGGGTGATTTTGGCCCACGTGGGGTATCTGTTCAGTACACACAGGACGTCTGTGGGTGTCCGCCAGCACACACAGGACGTCCGTGGTGGTCCGTGTGTGTCCGTCAGCACACACAGGACGTCCGTGGCTGTCCATCAGTATACATATAAGCACGTTGGTCCTTGGACTCAGCACGCTGGCCCTTCCCGTGGACTGTTTGGGTGATTTTGGCCCACGTGGGCTGTCTGTTCAGTACACACAGGACATCTGTGGGTGTCCGTCAGCACACACTGGACGTCCGTGTGTCTCCGTCAGCACACACAGGACATTCGTGGCTGTGCGTGTGTGTCCGTGTGTGTCTGTCAGCACACACATGACGTCTGTGGCTGTCCATCAGTACACATATCAGCACGTTGGTCCTTTGACTCCGCACGCTGAGCCTTCCTGTGGACTGTTCGGGTGATTTTGGCCCTCGTGGGCTGTCTGTTCAGTACACACAGGACGTGCGTGGGTGTCCGCCAGCACACACAGGACGTCCGTGGCTGTTCGTGTGTGTCCGTCAGCATACACATGAAGTCTGTGGCTGTCCCTCAGTACACATATCAGCACGTTGGTCCTTGGACTCAGCACGCTGGCCCTTCCCATGGACTGTTTGGGTGATTTTATCCCACGTGGGCTGTCTGTTCAGTACACACAGGATGTCCGTGGGTGTCCGCCAGCACACACAGGACGTCCGTGGCTGTCCGTGTGTGTCCGTCAGTGTCCGTCAACACACAGGACGTCCGTGGCTGTTCGTGTGTGTCCATCAGCACACACCGGACATCCGTGGCTGTCCATCAATACACATATCAGCACGTTGGTCCTTGGACTCGGCACGCTGACCCTTCCTGTGGACTGTTCGGGCGATTTTGGCCCCCGTGGGCTGTCTGGTCAGTACACACAGGACGTCCGTGGGTGTCCACCAGCACACATAGGACATCCGTGGCTGTCCGTGTGTGTCCGTCTGTGGCCATCAGCACACACATGACATCCGTGGCTGTCCATCAGTACACATATCAGCACGTTGGTCCTCGGACTCAGCACGCTGGCCCTTTCGTGGACTGTTTGGGTAATTTTGGCCCACGTGGGCTGTCTTTTCAGTACACACAGGACGTCTGTGGGTGTCCGCTAGCACAAACAGGACGTCCGTGGCTGTCCGTGGCTGTCCGTTAGAACACACATGATGTATGTGGCTGTCTGTGTGTGTCTGTGGGTGTCCACCAGCACACACAGGACGTTCGTGGCTGTCCGTGGCTGTCCATCAGCACACACAGGACGTCCGTGTGTCTCCGTCAGCACAAACAGGACGTCTGTGTGTGTCCGTCAGCACACACAGGACGTCCGTGTGTGTCCGTCAGCACACACAGGACGTCCGTGTGTGTCCGTCAGCACACACAGGAAGTCTGTGGCTGTCCATCAATACACATATCAGCACGCTGGTCCTTGGACTCAGCACGGGCCCCTTCGTGGGACTGTTTGGGTGATTTTGGCCCACGTGGGCTGTCTGTTCAGTACACACAGGACATCTGTGGGTGTTCGTCAGCACACACAGGACGTCCGTGGATGTCCGTGTGTGTCCGTCAGCACACACAGGACGTTCGTGGCTGTACGTGTATGTCCGTGTGTGTCTGTGTGTGTCCGTCAGCACACACATGACATCCGTGGCTGTCCATCAGTACACATATCACCACGTTGGTCCTTGAACTCCGCACGCTGACCCTTCTTGTGGACTGTTCGGGTGATTTTGGCCCTCGTGGGCTGTCTGTTCAGTTCACACAGGACGTCTGTGGGTGTCTGCCAGCACACACAGGACGTCCGGGGCTGTCCGTGTGTGTCTGTCTGTGTCCGTCTGTGTCCGTCAGCACACACAGGACGTCTGTGGCTGTCCCTCAGTACACATATCAGCACGTTGGTCCTTGGACTCTGCACGCTGGCCCTTCCCGTGGACTGTTTTGGTGATTTTGTCTGTCTGTTCAGTACACACTGGACGTCCATGGGTGTCCGCCAGCACACACAGGACGTCTGAGGCTGTTTGTGGCTGTCCGTCAGCACACACAGGACATCCGTTTGTGTCCGTGTGTGTCTGTCAGCACACACAGGATGTTCGCGGGTGTCGGTCAGCACACACAGGACGTCTGTGTGTGTCCGTAAGCATACAAAGGACGTCTGTGGCTGTCCGTGTGTGTCCGTCAGCACACATAGGATGTCTGTGGCTGTACATCAGTACACATATCAGCACGTTGGTCCTTGGACTCTACACGCTGGCCCTTCCCGTGGACTGTTTGGGTGATTTTGGCCCACGTGGGCTATCTGTTCAGCGCACACAGGACGTCCGTGGTGGTCCGTCAGCACACACAGGACGTCCGTGGTGGTCCGTGTGTGTCCGTCAGCACACACAGGACGTCCGTGGCTGTCCATCAGTACACATATCAGCACACTGGTCCTTGGACTCAGCATGCTGGCCCGTCCCGTGGACTGTTTGGGTGATTTTGGCCCACGTTCGCTGTCTGTTCAGTACAGACAGGACGTTTGTGGGTGTCCGTCAGCAGACACATAACGTCCGTGTGTGTCCGTCAGCACACACAGGACGTTCGTGTATGGGCGTGTGTTTCCGTGTGTGTCCGTCAGCACACACATGACGTCTGTGGCTGTCCATCAGTACACATATCAGCACGTTGGTCCTTTGACTCCGCACACTG
>NW_022610030.1:0-34867 GCF_000309985.2 Brassica rapa
ACAAGAGATTCATCCTGGTTTGATTGGAACGACAAGAAGCTTTAGTATTCCCAAACAGGGAAACTGGAATCACCTGATTAGAAAGTGGGATAACTTCTTCATCCCAACTCCTATGAGATTTATTCAACTTCCTGGTCATTCTCCACCACTTTATGTATCCAAATCAAGCTTCTCACAAAGTGATTCATCCTGGTTTGATTGGAACGACGAAGAAGCTGTGCTATTCCCAACCTGGAAACTAGAATCACCTGATTTGAAAGTGGGATAACTTCTTCTGCCAACTCGTATGAGATTTATTCAACACCTGGTGATTCTCCACCACTTTATGTATCCAAATCAAGATTATTACAAAAAGTGATTCATCCTGGTTTGATTGGAACGACAAGAAGCTGTGCTATTCCAAACTGGGAAACTGGAATCACCTGATTTAAAAGTGGGATAACTTCTTCTTCCCAACTCCTATGAGATTTAATCAACTTTCTGGTGATTGTCCACCAATTTATGTATTCAAATCAATTTTCTTTCAAAGGGATTCATCCTGGTTTGATTGGAACGACCAAGAAGCTGTAGTATTCCCAAACTGGGAAACTGGAATCACCTGATTAGAAAGTGGGATAACTTCTTCATCCCAACTCCTATGAGATTTATTCAACTTCCTGGTCATTCTCCACCACTTTATGTATCCAAATCAAGCTTCTCACAAAGTGATTCATCCTGGTTTGATTGGAACGACGAAGAAGCTGTGCTATTCCAAAACTGGGAAACTGGAATCACCTGATTTGAAAGTGGGATAACTTCTTCTTCCCAACTCCTATGAGATTTAATCAACTTTCTGGTGATTGTCCACCAATTTATGTATTCAAATCAAGTTTTTACAAAGAGATTCATCCTGGTTTGATTGAAATGACGAAGAAGCTGTAGTATTCCCAAACTGGGAAACTGGAATCACCTGATTAGAAAGTGGGATAACTTCTTCATCCCAACTCCTATGAGATTTATTCAACTTCCTGGTCATTCTCCACCACTTTATGTATCCAAATCAAGCTTCTCACAAAGTGATTCATCCTGGTTTGATTGGAACGACGAAGAAGCTGTGCTATTCCCAACCTAGAAAACTGGAATCACCTGATTAGAAAGTGGGATAACTTCTTAATCCCAACTCCTATGAGATTTATTCAACTTCCTGGTCATTCTCCACCACTTTATGTATCCAAATCAAGCTTCTCACAAAGTGATTCATCCTGGTTTGATTGGAACGACGAAGAAGCTGTGCTATTCCCAACCTGGGAAACTAGAATCACCTGATTAGAAAGTGGGATTCTTCATCCCAACTCCTATGAGATTTATTCAACTTCCTGGTGATTCTCCACCACTTTATGTATCCAAATCAAGCTTCTCACAAAGTGATTCAACCTGGTTTGATTGGAACGACGAAGAAGCTGTGAGATTCCCAAACTGGGAAACTGGAATCACCTGATTTGAAAGTGGGATAACTTCTTCATCCCCACTCCTATGAGATTTATTCAACTTTCTGGTCATTCTCCACCACTTTATGTATTCAAATCAAGTTTCTTACAAAGTGATTCATCCTGGTTTGATTGGAACGACGAAGAAGCTGTAGTATTCCCAAACAGGGAAACTGGAATCACCTGATTTGAAAGTGGGATAACTTCTTCATCCCAACTCCTATGAGATTTATTCAACTTCCTGGTGATTCTCCACCACTTTATGTATCCAAATCAAGCTTCTCACAAAGTGATTCATCCTGGTTTGATTGGAACGACGAAGAAGCTGTGCTATTCCCAAACTGGGAAACTGGAATCACCTGATTTGAAAGTGGGATAACTTCTTCTTCCCAACTCCTATGAGATTTATTCAACTTCCTGGTGATTCTCCACCACTTTATGTATCCAAATCAAGCTTCTTACAAAGAGATTCATCCTGGTTTGATTGGAACGACGAAGAAGCTGTAGTATTCCCAAACTGGAAAACTGGAATCACCTGATTAGAAAGTGGGATAACTTCTTCATCCCAACTCCTATGAGATTTATTCAACTTCCTGGTCATTCTCCACCACTTTATGTATCCAAATCAAGCTTCTCACAAAGTGATTCATCCTGGTTTGATTGGAACGACGAAGAAGCTGTGCTATTCCCAACCTGGGAAACTAGAATCACCTGATTTGAAAGTGGGATAACTTCTTCTTGCCAACTCGTATGAGATTTATTCAACTACCTGGTGATTCTCCACCACTTTATGTATCCAAATCAAGATTATTACAAAGTGATTCATCCTGGTTTGATTGGAACGACAAGAAGCTGTGCTATTCCAAAACTGGGAAACTGGAATCACCTGATTTAAAAGTGGGATAACTTCTTCTTCCCAACTCCTATGAGATTTAATCAACTTCTGGTGATTCTCCACCAATTTATGTATTCAAATCAAGTTTCTTTCAAAGGATTCATCCTGGTTTGATTGGAACGACGAAGAAGCTGTAGTATTCCCAAACTGGGAAACTGGAATCACCTGATTAGAAAGTGGGATAACTTCTTCTTGCCAACTCCTATGAGATTTATTCAACTACCTGGTGATTCTCCACCACTTTATGTATCCAAATCAAGATTATCACAAAGTGATTCATCCTGGTTTGATTGGAACGACAAAGAAGCTGTGCTATTCCAAAACTGGGAAACTGGAATCACCTGATTTGAAAGTGGGATAACTTCTTCTTCCCAACTCCTATGAGATTTATTCAACCACTTTATGTATTCAAATCAAGTTTCTTACAAAGAGATTTATCCTGGTTTGATTGGAACGACGAAGAAGCTTTAGTATTCCCAAACTGGGAAACTGGAATCACTTGATTAGAAACTGGGATAACTTCTTCATCCCAACTCCTATGAGATTTATTCAACTTCCTGGTCATTCTCCACCACTTTATGTATCCAAATCAAGCTTCTCACAAAATGATTCATCCTGGTTTTATTGGAACGACGAAGAAGCTGTGCAATTCCCAACCTGGGAAACTAAAATCACCTGATTTGAAAGTGGGATAACTTCTTCTGCCCAACTCGTATGAGATTTATTCAACTACCTGGTGATTCTCCACCACTTTATGTATCCAAATCAAGATTATTACAAAGTGATTCATCCTGGTTTGATTGGAACGACAAAGAAGCTGTGCTATTCCAAAACTGGGAAACTGGAATCACCTGATTTAAAAGTGGGATAACTTCTTCTTCCCAACTCCTATGAGATTTAATCAACTTTCTGGTGATTGTCCACCACTTTATGTATCAAATCAAGTTTCTTTCAAAGGGATTCATCCTGGTTTGATTGGAACGACGAAGAAGCTGTAGTATTCCCAAACTGGGAAACTGGAATCACCTGATTAGAAAGTGGGATAACTTCTTCTTGCCAACTCCTATGAGATTTATTCAACTACCTGGTGATTCTCCACCACTTTATGTATCCAAATCAAGATTATCACAAAGTGATTCATCCTGGTTTGATCGGAACGACAAAGAAGCTGTGCTATTCCGAAACTGGGAAACTGGAATCACCTGATTTGAAAGTGGGATAACTTCTTCTTCCCAACTCCTATGAGATTTATTCAACCACTTTATGTATTCAAATCAAGTTTCTTACAAAGAGATTCATCCTGGTTTGATTGGAACGACGAAGAAGCTTTAGTATTCCCAAACAGGGAAACTGGAATCACCTGATTAGAAAGTGGGATAACTTCTTCATCCCAACTCCTATGAGATTTATTCAACTTCCTGGTCATTCTCCACCACTTTATGTATCCAAATCAAGCTTCTCACAAAGTGATTCATCCTGGTTTGATTGGAACGACGAAGAAGCTGTGCTATTCCCAACCTGGGAAACTAGAATCACCTGATTTGAAAGTGGGATAACTTCTTCTTGCCAACTCCTATGAGATTTATTAAACTACCTGGTGATTCTCCACCACTTTATGTATCCAAATCAAGATTATCACAAAGTGATTCATCCTGGTTTGATCGGAACGACAAAGAAGCTGTGCTATTCCGAAACTGGGAAACTGGAATCACCTGATTTGAAAATGGGATAAATTCTTCTTGCCAACTCCTATGAGATTTATTCAACTACCTGGTGATTCTCCACCACTTTATGTATCCAAATCAAGATTATCACAAAGTGATTCATCCTGGTTTGATCGGAACGACAAAGAAGCTGTGCTATTCCGAAACTGGGAAACTGGAATCACCTGATTTGAAAATGGGATAAATTCTTCTTCCCAACTCCTATGAGATTTATTCAACCACTTTATGTATTCAAATCAAGTTTCTTACAAAGAGATTCATCCTGGTTTGATTGGAACGACGAAGAAGCTTTAGTATTCCCAAACAGGGAAACTGGAATCACCTGATTAGAAAGTGGGATAACTTCTTCATCCCAACTCCTATGAGATTTATTCAACTTCCTGGTCATTCTCCACCACTTTATGTATCCAAATCAAGCTTCTCACAAAGTGATTCATCCTGGTTTGATTGGAACGACGAAGAAGCTGTGCTATTCCCAACCTGGGAAACTAGAATCACCTGATTTGAAAGTGGGATAACTTCTTCTTGCCAACTCGTATGAGATTTATTCAACTACCTGGTGATTCTCCACCACTTTATGTATCCAAATCAAGATTATTACAAAGTGATTCATCCTGGTTTGATTGGAACGACAAAGAAGCTGTGCTATTCCAAAACTGGGAAACTGGAATCACCTGATTTAAAAGTGGGATAACTTCTTCTTCCCAACTCCTATGAGATTTAATCAACTTCTGGTGATTGTCCACAATTTATGTATTCAAATCAAGTTTCTTTCAAAGGGATTCATCCTGGTTTGATTGGAACGACGAAGAAGCTGTAGTATTCCCAAACTGGGAAACTGGAATCACCTGATTAGAAAGTGGGATAACTTCTTCTTGCCAACTCCTATGAGATTTATTCAACTACCTGGTGATTCTCCACCACTTTATGTATCCAAATCAAGATTATCACAAAGTGATTCATCCTGGTTTGATCGGAACGACAAAGAAGCTGTGCTATTCCGAAACTGGGAACTGGAATCACCTGATTTGAAAGTGGGATAAATTCTTCTTCCAACTCCTATGAGATTTATTCAACCACTTTATGTATTCAAATCAAGTTTCTTACAAAGAGATTCATCCTGGTTTGATTGGAACGACGAAGAAGCTTTAGTATTCCCAACAGGGAAACTGGAATCACCTGATTAGAAAGTGGGATAACTTCTTCATCCCAACTCCTATGAGATTTATTCAACTTCCTGGTCATTCTCCACCACTTTATGTATCCAAATCAAGCTTCTCACAAAGTGATTCATCCTGGTTTGATTGGAACGACGAAGAAGCTGTGCTATTCCCAACCTGGGAAACTAGAATCACCTGATTTGAAAGTGGGATAACTTCTTCTTGCCAACTCCTATGAGATTTATTCAACTACCTGGTGATTCTCCACCACTTTATGTATCCAAATCAAGATTATCAAAGTGATTCATCCTGGTTTGATTGGAACGACAAAGAAGCTGTGCTATTCCAAACTGGGAAACTGGAATCACCTGATTTGAAAGTGGGATAACTTCTTCTTCCCAACTCCTATGAGATTTATTCAACCACTTTATGTATCAAATCAAGTTTCTTACAAAGAGATTCATCCTGGTTTGATTGGAACGACGAAGAAGCTTGTATTCCCAAACTGGGAAACTGGAATCACCTGATTAAAAGTGGGATAACTTCTTCATCCCAACTCCTATGAGATTTATTCAACTTCCTGGTCATTCTCCACCACTTTATGTATCCAAATCAAGCTTCTCACAAAGTGATTCATCCTGGTTTGATTGGAACGACGAAGAAGCTGTGCTATTCCCAACCTGGGAAACTGGAATCACCTGATTTGAAAGTGGGATAACTTCTTCTTGCCAACTCCTATGAGATTTATTCAACTACCTGGTGATTCTCCACCACTTTATGTATCCAAATCAAGATTCTCACAAAGTGATTCATCCTGGTTTGATTGGAACGACGAAGAAGCTGTGCTATTCCCAACCTGGGAAACTGGAATCACCTGATTTGAAAGTGGGATAACTTCTTCTTGCCAACTCCTATGAGATTTATTCAACTTCCTGGTGATTCTCCACCACTTTATGTATCCAAATCAAGATTATCACAAAGTGATTCATCCTGGTTTGATTGGAACGACAAAGAAGCTGTGCTATTCCCAAACTGGGAAACTGGAATCACCTGATTTGAAAATGGGATAACTTCTTCTTCCCAACTCCTATGAGATTTATTCAACCACTTTATGTATCAAATCAATTTCTTACAAAGCGATTCATCCTGGTTTGATTGGAACGACGAAGAAGCTGTAGTATTCCCAAACTGGGAAACTGGAATCACCTGATTAGAAAGTGGGATAACTTCTTCATCCCAACTCCTATGAGATTTATTCAACTTCCTGGTCATTCTCCACCACTTTATGTATCCAAATCAAGCTTCTCACAAAGTGATTCATCCTGGTTTGATTGGAACGACGAAGAAGCTGTGCTATTCCCAATCTGGGAAACTAGAATCACCTGATTTGAAAGTGGGATAACTTCTTCTTGCCAACTCGTATGAGATTTATTCAACTACCTGGTGATTCTCCACCACTTTATGTATCCAAATCAAGATTATTACAAAGTGATTCATCCTGGTTTGATTGGAACGACAAAGAAGCTGTGCTATTCCAAAACTGGGAAACTGGAATCACCTGATTTAAAAGTGGATAACTTCTTCTTCCCAACTCCTATGAGATTAATCAACTTTCTGGTGATTGTCCACCAATTTATGTATTCAAATCAAGTTTCTTCAAGGGATTCATCCTGGTTTGATTGGAACGACGAAGAAGCTGTAGTATTCCCAAACTGGGAAACAGGAATCACCTGATTAGAAAGTGGGATAACTTCTTCTTGCCAACTCCTATGAGATTTATTCAACTACCTGGTGATTCTCCACCACTTTATGTATCCAAATCAAGATTATCACAAAGTGATTCATCCTGGTTTGATCGAACGACAAAGAAGCTGTGCTATTCCGAAACTGGGAAACTGGAATCACCTGATTTGAAAGTGGGATAAATTCTTCTTCCCAACTCCTATGAGATTTATTCAACCACTTTATGTATTCAAATCAAGTTCTTACAAAAGAGATTCATCCTGGTTTGATTGGAACGACGAAGAAGCTTTGTATTCCAAACAAGGAAACTGGAATCACCTGATTAGAAAGTGGGATAACTTCTTCATCCCAACTCCTATGAGATTTATTCAACTTCCTGGTCATTCTCCACCACTTTATGTATCCAAATCAAGCTTCTCACAAAGTGAGTCATCCTGGTTTGATTGGAACGACGAAGAAGCTGTGCTATTCCCAACCTGGGAAACTAGAATCACCTGATTTGAAAGTGGGATAACTTCTTCTTGCCAACTCCTATGAGATTTATTCAACTACCTGGTGATTCTCCACCACTTTATGTATCCAAATCAAGATTATCACAAAGTGATTCATCCTGGTTTGATCGGAACGACAAAGAAGCTGTGCTATTCTGAAACTGGGAAACTGGAATCACCTGATTTGAAAGTGGGATAAATTCTTCTTCCCAACTCCTATGAGATTTATTCAACCACTTTATGTATTCAAATCAAGTTTCTTACAACGAGATTCATCCTGGTTTGATTGGAACGACGAAGAAGCTTTAGTATTCCCAAACAGGGAAACTGGAATCACCTGATTAAAAAGTGGGATAACTTCTTCATCCCAACTCCTATGAGATTTATTCAACTTCCTGGTCATTCTCCACCACTTTATGTATCCAAATCAAGCTTCTCACAAAGTGATTCATCCTGGTTTGATTGGAACGACGAAGAAGCTGTGCTATTCCCAACCTAGGAAACTAGAATCACCTGATTTGAAAGTGGGATAACTTCTTCTTGCCAACTCGTATGAGATTTATTCAACTACCTGGTGATTCTCCACCACTTTATGTATCCAAATCAAGATTATTACAAAGTGATTCATCCTGGTTTGATTGGAACGATGAAGAAGCTGTAGTATTCCCAAACTGGGAAACTGGAATCACCTGATTAGAAAGTGGGATAACTTCTTCTTGCCAACTCCTATGAGATTTATTCAACTACCTGGTGATTCTCCACCACTTTATGTATCCAAATCAAGATTATCACAAAGTGATTCATCCTGGTTTGATCGGAACGACAAAGAAGCTGTGCTATTCCGAAACTGGGAAACTGGAATCACCTGATTTGAAAGTGGGATAAATTCTTCTTCCCAACTCCTATGAGATTTATTCAACCACTTTATGTATTCAAATCAAGTTCTTACAACGAGATTCATCCTGGTTTGATTGGAACGACGAAGAAGCTTTAGTATTCCCAAACAGGGAAACTGGAATCACCTGATTAAAAAGTGGGATAACTTCTTCATCCCAACTCCTATGAGATTTATTCAACTTCCTGGTCATTCTCCACCACTTTATGTATCCAAATCAAGCTTCTCACAAAGTGATTCATCCTGGTTTGATTGGAACGACGAAGAAGCTGTGCTATTCCCAACCTAGGAAACTAGAATCACCTGATTTGAAAGTGGGATAACTTCTTCTTGCCAACTCGTATGAGATTTATTCAACTACCTGGTGATTCTCCACCACTTTATGTATCCAAATCAAGATTATTACAAAGTGATTCATCCTGGTTTGATTGGAACGACAAAGAAGCTGTGCTATTCCAAAACTGGGAAACTGGAATCACCTGATTTAAAAGTGGGATAACTTCTTCTTCCCAACTCCTATGAGATTTAATCAACTTTCTGGTGATTGTCCACCAATTTATGTATTCAAATCAAGTTTCTTTCAAAGGGATTCATCCTGGTTTGATTGGAACGACGAAGAAGCTGTAGTATTCCCAAACTGGGAAACTGGAATCACCTGATTAGAAAGTGGGATAACTTCTTCTTGCCAACTCCTATGAGATTTATTCAACTACCTGGTGATTCTCCACCACTTTATGTATCCAAATCAAGATTATTACAAAGTGATTCATCCTGGTTTGATCGGAACGACAAAGAAGCTGTGCTATTCCAAACTGGGAAACTGGAATCACCTGATTTGAAAGTGGGATAAATTCTTCTTCCAACTCCTATGAGATTTATTCAACCACTTTATGTATTCAAATCAAGTTTCTTACAACGAGATTCATCCTGGTTTGATTGGAACGACGAAGAAGCTTTAGTATTCCCAAACAGGGAAACTGGAATCACCTGATTAAAAAGTGGGATAACTTCTTCATCCCAACTCCTATGAGATTTATTCAACTTCCTGGTCATTCTCCACCACTTTATGTATCCAAATCAAGCTTCTCACAAAGTGATTCATCCTGGTTTGATTGGAACGACGAAGAAGCTGTGCTATTCCCAACCTGGGAAACTAGAATCACCTGATTTGAAAGTGGGATAACTTCTTCTTGCCAACTCCTATGAGATTTATTCAACTACCTGGTGATTCTCCACCACTTTATGTATCCAAATCAAGATTATTACAAAGTGATTCATCCTGGTTTGATTGGAACGAGAAGAAGCTGTAGTATTCCCAAACTGGGAAACTGGAATCACCTGATTAGAAAGTGGGATAACTTCTTCTTGCCAACTCCTATGAGATTTATTCAACTACCTGGTGATTCTCCACCACTTTATGTATCCAAATCAAGATTATCACAAAGTGATTCATCCTGGTTTGATCGGAACGACAAAGAAGCTGTGCTATTCCGAAACTGGGAAACTGGAATCACCTGATTTGAAAGTGGGATAAATTCTTCTTCCCAACTCCTATGAGATTTATTCAACCACTTTATGTATTCAAATCAAGTTTCTTACAAAGAGATTCATCCTGGTTTGATTGGAACGACGAAGAAGCTTTAGTATTCCCAAACAGGAAACTGGAATCACCTGATTAAAAAGTGGGATAACTTCTTCATCCCAACTCCTATGAGATTTATTCAACTTCCTGGTCATTCTCCACCACTTTATGTATCCAAATCAAGCTTCTCACAAAGTGATTCATCCTGGTTTGATTGGAACGACGAAGAAGCTGTGCTATTCCCAACCTAGGAAACTAGAATCACCTGATTTGAAAGTGGGATAACTTCTTCTTGCCAACTCGTATGAGATTTATTCAACTACCTGGTGATTCTCCACCACTTTATGTATCCAAATCAAGATTATTACAAAGTGATTCATCCTGGTTTGATTGGAACGACAAAGAAGCTGTGCTATTCCAAAACTGGGAAACTGGAATCACCTGATTTAAAAGTGGGATAACTTCTTCTTCCCAACTCCTATGAGATTTAATCAACTTTCTGGTGATTGTCCACCAATTTATGTATTCAAATCAAGTTTCTTTCAAAGGGATTCATCCTGGTTTGATTGGAACGACGAAGAAGCTGTAGTATTCCCAAACTGGGAAACTGGAATCACCTGATTAGAAAGTGGGATAACTTCTTCTTGCCAACTCCTATGAGATTTATTCAACTTCCTGGTCATTCTCCACCACTTTATGTATCCAAATCAAGCTTCTCACAAAGTGATTCATCCTGGTTTGATTGGAACGACGAAGAAGCTGTGCTATTCCCAATCTGGGAAACTAGAATCACCTGATTTGAAAGTGGGATAACTTCTTCTTGCCAACTCGTATGAGATTTATTCAACTACCTGGTGATTCTCCACCACTTTATGTATCCAAATCAAGATTATTACAAAGTGATTCATCCTGGTTTGATTGGAACGACAAAGAAGCTGTGCTATTCCAAAACTGGGAAACTGGAATCACCTGATTTAAAAGTGGGATAACTTCTTCTTCCCAACTCCTATGAGATTTAATCAACTTTCTGGTGATTGTCCCACAATTTATGTATTCAAATCAAGTTTCTTTCAAAGGGATTCATCCTGGTTTGATTGGAACGACGAAGAAGCTGTAGTATTCCCAAACTGGGAAACAGGAATCACCTGATTAGAAAGTGGGATAACTTCTTCTTGCCAACTCCTATGAGATTTATTCAACTACCTGGTGATTCTCCACCACTTTATGTATCCAAATCAAGATTATCACAAAGTGATTCATCCTGGTTTGATCGAAACGACAAAGAAGCTGTGCTATTCCGAAACTGGGAAACTGGAATCACCTGATTTGAAAGTGGGATAAATTCTTCTTCCCAACTCCTATGAGATTTATTCAACCACTTTATGTATTCAAATCAAGTTTCTTACAAAGAGATTCATCCTGGTTTGATTGGAACGACGAAGAAGCTTTAGTATTCCCAAACAAGGAAACTGGAATCACCTGATTAGAAAGTGGGATAACTTCTTCATCCCAACTCCTATGAGATTTATTCAACTTCCTGGTCATTCTCCACCACTTTATGTATCCAAATCAAGCTTCTCACAAAGTGATTCATCCTGGTTTGATTGGAACGACGAAGAAGCTGTGCTATTCCCAACCTGGGAAACTAGAATCACCTAATTTGAAAGTGGGATAACTTCTTCTTGCCAACTCCTATGAGATTTATTCAACTACCTGGTGATTCTCCACCACTTTATGTATCCAAATCAAGATTATTACAAAGTGATTCATCCTGGTTTGATCGGAACGACAAAGAAGCTGTGCTATTCTGAAACTGGGAAACTGGAATCACCTGATTTGAAAGTGGGATAAATTCTTCTTCCCAACTCCTATGAGATTTATTCAACCACTTTATGTATTCAAATCAAGTTTCTTACAAGAGATTCATCCTGGTTTGATTGGAACGACGAAGAAGCTGTTAGTATTCCCAAACAGGGAAACTGGAATCACCTGATTAAAAAGTGGGATAACTTCTTCATCCCAACTCCTATGAGATTTATTCAACTTCCTGGTCATTCTCCACCACTTTATGTATCCAAATCAAGCTTCTCACAAAGTGATTCATCCTGGTTTGATTGGAACGACGAAGAAGCTGTGCTATTCCCAACCTAGGAAACTAGAATCACCTGATTTGAAAGTGGGATAACTTCTTCTTGCCAACTCGTATGAGATTTATTCAACTACCTGGTGATTCTCCACCACTTTATGTATCCAAATCAAGATTATTACAAAGTGATTCATCCTGGTTTGATTGGAACGATGAAGAAGCTGTAGTATTCCAAACTGGGAAACTGGAATCACCTGATTAGAAAGTGGGATAACTTCTTCTTGCCAACTCCTATGAGATTTATTCAACTACCTGGTGATTCTCCACCACTTTATGTATCCAAATCAAGATTATCACAAAGTGATTCATCCTGGTTTGATCGGAACGACAAAGAAGCTGTGCTATTCCGAAACTGGGAAACTGGAATCACCTGATTTGAAAGTGGGATAAATTCTTCTTCCCAACTCCTATGAGATTTATTCAACCACTTTATGTATTCAAATCAAGTTTCTTACAACGAGATTCATCCTGGTTTGATTGGAACGACGAAGAAGCTTTAGTATTCCCAAACAGGGAAACTGGAATCACCTGATTAAAAGTGGGATAACTTCTTCATCCCAACTCCTATGAGATTTATTCAACTTCCTGGTCATTCTCCACCACTTTATGTATCCAAATCAAGCTTCTCACAAAGTGATTCATCCTGGTTTGATTGGAACGACGAAGAAGCTGTGCTATTCCCAACCTAGGAAACTAGAATCACCTGATTTGAAAGTGGGATAACTTCTTCTTGCCAACTCGTATGAGATTTATTCAACTACCTGGTGATTCTCCACCACTTTATGTATCCAAATCAAGATTATTACAAAGTGATTCATCCTGGTTTGATTGGAACGACAAAGAAGCTGTGCTATTCCAAAACTGGGAAACTGGAATCACCTGATTTAAAAGTGGGATAACTTCTTCTTCCCAACTCCTATGAGATTTAATCAACTTTCTGGTGATTGTCCACCAATTTATGTATTCAAATCAAGTTTCTTTCAAAGGGATTCATCCTGGTTTGATTGGAACGACGAAGAAGCTGTAGTATTCCCAAACTGGGAAACTGGAATCACCTGATTAGAAAGTGGGATAACTTCTTCTTGCCAACTCCTATGAGATTTATTCAACTACCTGGTGATTCTCCACCACTTTATGTATCCAAATCAAGATTATCACAAAGTGATTCATCCTGGTTTGATCGGAACGACAAAGAAGCTGTGCTATTCCAAACTGGGAAACTGGAATCACCTGATTTGAAAGTGGGATAAATTCTTCTTCCCAACTCCTATGAGATTTATTCAACCACTTTATGTATCAAATCAAGTTTCTTACAAAGAGATTCATCCTGGTTTGATTGGAACGACGAAGAAGCTTTAGTATTCCCAAACAGGGAAACTGGAATCACCTGATTAAAAAGTGGGATAACTTCTTCATCCCAACTCCTATGAGATTTATTCAACTTCCTGGTCATTCTCCACCACTTTATGTATCCAAATCAAGCTTCTCACAAAGTGATTCATCCTGGTTTGATTGGAACGACGAAGAAGCTGTGCTATTCCCAACCTAGGAAACTAGAATCACCTGATTTGAAAGTGGGATAACTTCTTCTTGCCAACTCGTATGAGATTTATTCAACTACCTGGTGATTCTCCACCACTTTATGTATCCAAATCAAGATTATTACAAAGTGATTCATCCTGGTTTGATTGGAACGACGAAGAAGCTGTAGTATTCCCAAACTGGGAAACTGGAATCACCTGATTAGAAAGTGGATAACTTCTTCTTGCCAACTCCTATGAGATTTATTCAACTTCCTGGTGATTCTCCACCACTTTATGTATCCAAATCAAGATTCTCACAAAGTGATTCATCCTGGTTTGATCGGAACGACAAGAAGCTGTGCTATTCCCAAACTGGGAAACTGGAATCACCTGATTTGAAAGTGGGATAACTTCTTCTTCCAACTCCTATGAGATTTATTCAACCCTTTATGTATTCAAATCAAGTTTCTTACAAAGAGATTCATCCTGGTTTGATTGGAACGACGAAGAAGCTTTAGTATTCCCAAACAGGGAAACTGGAATCACCTGATTAAAAAGTGGGATAACTTCTTCTCCCAACTCCTATGAGATTTATTCAACTTCCTGGTATTCTCCACCACTTTATGTATCCAAATCAAGCTTCTCACAAAGTGATTCATCCTGGTTTGATTGGAACGACGAAGAAGCTGTGCTATTCCCAACCTGGGAAACTAGAATCACCTGATTTGAAAGTGGGATAACTTCTTCTTGCCAACTCCTATGAGATTTATTCAACTACCTGGTGATTCTCCACCACTTTATGTATCCAAATCAAGATTATTACAAAGTGATTCATCCTGGTTTGATTGGAACGACGAAGAAGCTGTGCTATTCCCAAACTGGGAAACTGGAATCACCTGATTTGAAAGTGGGATAACTTCTTCTTCCCAACTCCTATGAGATTTATTCAACTTTCTGGTGATTCTCCACCACTTTATGTATTCAAATCAAGTTTCTTACAAAGAGATTCATCCTGGTTTGATTAGAACGACGAAGAAGCTGTAGTATTCCCAAAC
The DNA here is from genome assembly GCF_000309985.2 of Brassica rapa. Classification (NCBI taxonomy): domain Eukaryota; kingdom Viridiplantae; phylum Streptophyta; class Magnoliopsida; order Brassicales; family Brassicaceae; genus Brassica; species Brassica rapa. The sequence continues at coordinate 14,681 of NW_022610030.1, forward strand.
TGGGAAACTGGAATCACCTGATTAGAAAGTGCGATAACTTCTTCATACCAACTCCTATGAGATTTATTCAACTTCCTGGTGATTCTCCACCACTTTATGTATCCAAATCAAGCTTCTCACAAAGTGATTCATCCTGGTTTGATTGGAACGACGAAGAAGCTGTGGTATTCCCAAACTGGGAAACTGGAATCACCTGATTTGAAAGTGGGATAACTTCTTCTTGCCAACTCCTATGAGATTTATTCAACTACCTGGTGATTCTCCACCACTTTATGTATCCAAATCAAGATTATTACAAAGTGATTCATCCTGGTTTGATTGGAACGACAAAGAAGCTGTGCTATTCCCAAACTGGGAAACATGAATCACCTGATTTGAAAGTGGGATAACTTCTTCTTCCCAACTCCTATGAGATTTATTCAACTTTCTGGTGATTCTCCACCACTTTATGTATTCAAATCAATATTCTTACAAAGAGATTCATCCTGGTTTGATTGGAACGACGAAGAAACAGTAGTATTCCCAAACTGGGAAACTGGAATCACCTGATTAGAAAGTGGGATAACTTCTTCTTGCCAACTCCTATGAGATTTATTCAACTACCTGGTGATTCTCCACCACTTTATGTATCCAAATCAAGATTCTCACAAAGTGATTCATCCTGGTTTGATCGAAACGACAAAGAAGCTGTGCTATTCCGAAACTGGGAAACTGGAATCACCTGATTTGAAAGTGGGATAAATTCTTCTTCCCAACTCCTATGAGATTTATTCAACCACTTTATGTATTCAAATCAAGTTTCTTACAAAGAGATTCATCCTGGTTTGATTGGAACGACGAAGAAGCTTGTATTCCCAAACAAGGAAACTGGAATCACCTGATTAGAAAGTGGGATAACTTCTTAATCCCAACTCCTATGAGATTTATTCAACTTCCTGGTCATTCTCCACCACTTTATGTATCCAAATCAAGCTTCTCACAAAGTGATTCATCCTGGTTTGATTGGAACGACGAAGAAGCTGTGCTATTCCCAACCTGGGAAACTAGAATCACCTGATTTGAAAGTGGGATAACTTCTTCATCCCAACTCCTATGAGATTTATTCAACTTTCTGGTGATTCGCCACCACTTTATGTATCCAAATCAAGATTATTACAAAGTTCATCCTGGTTTGATCGGAACGACAAAGAAGCTGTGCTATTCCCAAACTGGGAAACTGGAATCACCTGATTTGAAAGTGGGATAACTTCTTCTTCCCAACTCCTATGAGATTTATTCAACCACTTTATGTATTCAAATCAAGTTTCTCACAAAGAGATTCATCCTGGTTTGATTAGAACGACGAAGAAGCTGTAGTATTCCCAAACTGGGAAACTGGAATCACCTGATTAGAAAGTGGGATAACTTCTTCATCCCAACTCCTATGAGATTTATTCAACTTCCTGGTGATTCTCCACCACTTTATGTATCCAAATCAAGCTTCTCACAAAGTGATTCATCCTGGTTTGATTGGAACGACGAAGAAGCTGTGCTATTCCCAAACTGGGAAACTAGAATCACCTGATTTGAAAGTGGGATAACTTCTTCTTGCCAACTCCTATGAGATTTATTCAACTTCCTGGTGATTCTCCACCACTTTATGTATCCAAATCAAGCTTCTTACAAAGAGATTCATTCTGGCTTGATTGGAACGACGAAGAAGCTGTAGTATTCCCAAACTGGGAAACTGGAATCACCTGATTAGAAAGTGGGATAACTTCTTCTTGCCAACTCCTATGAGATTTATTCAACTACCTGGTGATTCTCCACCACTTTATGTATCCAAATCAAGATTATCACAAAGTGATTCATCCTGGTTTGATCGGAACGACAAAGAAGCTGTGCTATTCCGAAACTGGGAAACTGGAATCACCTGATTTGAAAGTGGGATAAATTCTTCTTCCCAACTCCTATGAGATTTATTCAACCACTTTATGTATTCAAATCAAGTTTCTTACAAAGAGATTCATCCTGGTTTGATTGGAACGACGAAGAAGCTTTAGTATTCCCAAACAGGGAAACTGGAATCACCTGATTAGAAAGTGGGATAACTTCTTCATCCCAACTCCTATGAGATTTATTCAACTTCCTGGTCATTCTCCACCACTTTATGTATCCAAATCAAGCTTCTCACAAAGTGATTCATCCTGGTTTGATTGGAACGACGAAGAAGCTGTGCTATTCCCAACCTAGGAAACTAGAATCACCTGATTTGAAAGTGGGATAACTTCTTCTTGCCAACTCGTATGAGATTTATTCAACTACCTGGTGATTCTCCACCACTTTATGTATCCAAATCAAGATTATTACAAAGTGATTCATCCTGGTTTGATTGGAACGACAAAGAAGCTGTGCTATTCCAAAACTGGGAAACTGGAATCACCTGATTTAAAAGTGGGATAACTTCTTCTTCCCAACTCCTATGAGATTTAATCAACTTTCTGGTGATTGTCCACCAATTTATGTATTCAAATCAAGTTTCTTTCAAAGGGATTCATCCTGGTTTGATTGGAACGACGAAGAAGCTGTAGTATTCCCAAACTGGGAAACTGGAATCACCTGATTAGAAAGTGGGATAACTTCTTCTTGCCAACTCCTATGAGATTTATTCAACTACCTGGTGATTCTCCACCACTTTATGTATCCAAATCAAGATTATCACAAAGTGATTCATCCTGGTTTGATTGGAACGACAAAGAAGCTGTGCTATTCCGAAACTGGGAAACTGGAATCACCTGATTTGAAAGTGGGATAAATTCTTCTTCCAACTCCTATGAGATTTATTCAACCACTTTATGTATTCAAATCAAGTTTTTTACAAAGAGATTCATCCTGGTTTGATTGGAACGACGAAGAAGCTGTAGTATTCCCAAACTGGGAAACTGGAATCACCTGATTAGAAAGTGGGATAACTTCTTCATCCCAACTCCTATGAGATTTATTCAACTTCCTGGTCATTCTCCACCACTTTATGTATCCAAATCAAGCTTCTCACAAAGTGATTCATCCTGGTTTGATTGGAACGACGAAGAAGCTGTGCTATTCCCAACCTGGGAAACTGAATCACCTGATTTGAAAGTGGGATAACTTCTTCTTGCCAACTCCTATGAGATTTATTCAACTCCTGGTGATTCTCCACCACTTTATGTATCCAAATCAAGCTTATCACAAAGTGATTCATCCTGGTTTGATTGGAACGACGAAGAAGCTGTGCTATTCCCAACTGGGAAACTGGAATCACCTGATTTGAAAGTGGGATAACTTCTTTTCCAACTCCTATGAGATTTTATTCAACCTTTATGTATTTCAAATCAAGCTTCTTACAAAGTGATTCATCCTGGTTTGATTGGAACGACGAAGAAGCTGTAGTATTCCCAAAGGGAAACTGGAATCACCTGATTAAAGTGGGATAACTTCTTCATCCCAACTCCTATGAGATTTATTCAACTTCCTGGTCATTCTCCACCACTTTATGTATCCAAATCAAGCTTCTCACAAAGTGATTCATCCTGGTTTGATTGGAACGACGAAGAAGCTGTGCTATTCCCAAACTGGGAAACTGGAATCACCTGATTTGAAAGTGGGATAACTTCTTCTTGCCAACTCCTATGAGATTTATTCAACTACCTGGTGATTCTCCACCACTTTATGTATCCAAATCAAGATTATCACAAAGTGATTCATCCTGGTTTGATTGGAACGACAAGAAGCTGTGCTATTCCGAAACTGGGAAACTGGAATCACCTGATTTGAAAGTGGGATAAATTCTTCTTCCCAACTCCTATGAGATTTATTCACCACTTTATGTATCAAATCAAGTTTCTTACAAAGAGATTCATCCTGGTTTGATTGGAACGACGAAGAAGCTTTAGTATTCCCAAACAGGGAAACTGGAATCACCTGATTAGAAAGTGGGATAACTTCTTCATCCCAACTCCTATGAGATTTATTCAACTTCCTGGTCATTCTCCACCACTTTATGTATCCAAATCAAGCTTCTCACAAAGTGATTCATCCTGGTTTGATTGGAACGACGAAGAAGCTGTGCTATTCCCAACGGGAAACTAGAATCACCTGATTTGAAAGTGGGATAACTTCTTCTTGCCAACTCGTATGAGATTTATTCAACTACCTGGTGATTCTCCACCACTTTATGTATCCAAATCAAGATTATTACAAAGTGATTCATCCTGGTTTGATTGGAACGACAAAGAAGCTGTGCTATTCCCAAACTGGGAAACTGGAATCACCTGATTTAAAAGTGGGATAACTTCTTCTTCCCAACTCCTATGAGATTTATTCAACTTCTGGTGATTGTCCACCAATTTATGTATTCAAATCAAGTTTCTTTCAAAGGGATTCATCCTGGTTTGATTGGAACGACGAAGAAGCTGTAGTATTCCCAAACTGGGAAACTGGAATCACCTGATTAGAAAGTGGGATAACTTCTTCTTGCCAACTCCTATGAGATTTATTCAACTACCTGGTGATTCTCCACCACTTTATGTATCCAAATCAAGATTATCACAAAGTGATTCATCCTGGTTTGATCGGAACGACAAAGAAGCTGTGCTATTCCGAAACTGGGAAACTGGAATCACCTGATTTGAAAGTGGGATAAATTCTTCTTCCCAACTCCTTTGAGATTTATTCAACCACTTTATGTATTCAAATCAAGTTTCTTACAAAGAGATTCATCCTGGTTTGATTGGAACGACGAAGAAGCTTTAGTATTCCCAAACAGGGAAACTGGAATCACCTGATTAGAAAGTGGGATAACTTCTTCATCCCAACTCCTATGAGATTTATTCAACTTCCTGGTCATTCTCCACCACTTTATGTATCCAAATCAAGCTTCTCACAAAGTGATTCATCCTGGTTTGATTGGAACGACGAAGAAGCTGTGCTATTCCCAACCTGGGAAACTGGAATCACCTGATTTGAAAGTGGGATAACTTCTTCTTGCCAACTCCTATGAGATTTATTCAACTACCTGGTGCTTCTCCACCACTTTATGTATCCAAATCAAGATTATCACAAAGTGATTCATCCTGGTTTGATCGGAACGACAAAGAAGCTGTGCTATTTAAAAATGGGAAACTGGAATCACCTGATTTGAAAGTGGGATAACTTCTTCTTCCCAACTCCTATGAGATTTATTATCAACCACTTTATGTATTCAAATCAAGTTTCTTACAAAGAGATTCATCCTGGTTTGATTGGAACGACGAAGAAGCTGTAGTATTCCAAACAGGGAACTGGAATCACCTGATTAGAAAGTGGGATAACTTCTTCATCCCAACTCCTATGAGATTTATTCAACTTCCTGGTCATTCTCCACCACTTTATGTATCCAAATCAAGCTTCTCACAAAGTGATTCATCCTGGTTTGATTGGAACGACGAAGAAGCTGTGCTATTCCCAACCTGGGAAACTAGAATCACCTGATTTGAAAGTGGGATAACTTCTTCATCCCAACTCCTATGAGATTTATTCAACTTCCTGGTCATTCTCCACCACTTTATGTATCCAAATCAAGCTTCTCACAAAGTGATTCATCCTGGGTTGATTGGAACGACGAAGAAGCTGTGCTATTCCACAACTGGGAAACTGGAATCACCTGATTTGAAAGTGGGATAACTTCTTCTTCCCAACTCCTATGAGATTTAATCAACTTTCTGGTGATTGTCCACCAATTTATGTATTCAAATCAAGTTTTTACAAAGAGATTCATCCTGGTTTGATTGGAACGACGAAGAAGCTGTAGTATTCCCAAACTGGGAAACTGGAATCACCTGATTAGAAAGTGGGATAACTTCTTCATCCCAACTCCTATGAGATTTATTCAACTTCCTGGTCATTCTCCACCACTTTATATATCCAAATCAAGCTTCTCACAAAGTGATTCATCCTGGTTTGATTGGAACGACGAAGAAGCTGTGCTATTCCCAACCTAGAAAACTGGAATCACCTGATTTGAAAGTGGAATAACTTCTTCTTGCCAACTCCTATGAGATTTATTCAACTACCTGGTGATTCTCCACCACTTTATGTATCCAAATCAAGATTATCACAAAGTGATTCATCCTGGTTTGATCGGAACGACAAAGAAGCTGTGCTATTCCAAACTGGGAAACTGGAATCACCTGATTTGGAAAGTGGGATAAATTCTTCTTCCCAACTCCTATGAGATTTATTCAACCACTTTATGTATTCAAATCAAGTTTCTTACAAAGAGATTCATCCTGGTTTGATTGGAACGACGAAGAAGCTTTAGTATTCCCAAACAGGGAAACTGGAATCACCTGATTAGAAAGTGGGATAACTTCTTCATCCCAACTCCTATGAGATTTATTCAACTTCCTGGTCATTCTCCACCACTTTATGTATCCAAATCAAGCTTCTCACAAAGTGATTCATCCTGGTTTGATTGGAACGACGAAGAAGCTGTGCTATTCCCAACCTGGGAAACTAGAATCACCTGATTTGAAAGTGGGATAACTTCTTCTTGCCAACTCCTATGAGATTTATTCAACTACCTGGTGATTCTCCACCACTTTATGTATCCAAATCAGGCTTCTCACAAATGATTCATCCTGGTTTGATTGGAACGACGAAGATGATGTCCTATTCCCAAACTGGGAAACTGGAATCACCTGATTAGAAAGTGCGATAACTTCTTCATCCCAACTCCTATGAGATTTATTCAACTTCCTTGTGTTTCTCCACCACTTTATGTATTCAAATCAAGTTTCTGACAAAGTGATTCATCCTGGTTTGATTGGAACGACGAAGAAGCTGTAGTATTCCCAAACTGGGAAACTGGAATCACCTGATTTGAAAGTGGGATAACTTCTTCATCCCAACTCCTATGAGATTTATTCAACTTCCTGGTCATTCTCCACCACTTTATGTATCCAAATCAAGCTTCTCACAGAGTGATTCATCCTTGTTTGATTGGCACGACGAAGAAGCTGTGTTATTCCCAACCTGGAAAACTAGAATCACCTGGTTTGAAAGTGGGATAACTTCTTCTTGCCAAATCCTATGAGATTTATTCAACTACCTGGTGATTCTCCACCACTTTATGTATCCAAATCAAGATTATCACAAAGTGATTCATCCTGGTTTGATTGGAACGACAAAGAAGCTGTGCTATTCCAAAACTGGGAAACTGGAATCACCTGATTTGAAAGTGGGATAACTTCTTCTTCCCAACTCCTATGAGATTTATTCAACCACTTTATGTATTCAAATCAAGTTTCTTACAAAGAGATTCATCCTGGTTTGATTGGAACGACGAAGAAGCTTAGTATTCCCAAACAGGGAAACTGGAATCACCTGATTAGAAAGTGGGATAACTTCTTCATCCCAACTCCATGAGATTTATTCAACTTCCTGGTCATTCTCCACCACTTTATGTATCCAAATCAAGCTTCTCACAAAGTGATTCATCCTGGTTTGATTGGAACGACGAAGAAGCTGTGCTATTCCCAACCTGGGAAACTAGAATCACCTGATTTGAAAGTGGGATAACTTCTTCTGCCAACTCCTATGAGATTTATTCAACTACCTGGTGATTCTCCACCACTTTATGTATCCAAATCAAGATTATTACAAAGTGATTCATCCTGGTTTGATTGGAACGACAAAGAAGCTGTGCATTCCAAAAACTGGGAAACTGGAATCACCTGATTTAAAAGTGGGATAACTTCTTCTTCCCAACTCCTATGAGATTTAATCAACTTAGGTGATTGTCCACCATTTATGTATTCAAATCAAGTTTCTTTCAAAGGATTCATCCTGGTTTGATTGGAACGACGAAGAAGCTGTAGTATTCCCAAACTGGGAAATGGAATCACCTGATTAGAAAGTGGGATAACTTCTTCATCCCAACTCCTATGAGATTTATTCAACTCCTGGTGATTCTCCACCACTTTATGTATCCAAATCAAGATTCTCACAAAGTGATTCATCCTGGTTTGATTGGAACGACAAAGAAGCTGTGCTATTCCAAAACTGGGAAGCTGGAATCACCTGATTTGAAAGTGGGATAACTTCTTCATCCCAACTCCTATGAGATTTATTCAACTTCCTGGTCATTCTCCACCACTTTATGTATCCAAATCAAGCTTCTCACAAAGTGATTCATCCTGGTTTGATTGGAACGACGAAGAAGCTGTACTATTCCCAAACTGGAAAATTGGAATCACCTGATTTGAAAGTGGGATAACTTCTTCATCCCAACTCCTATGAGATTTATTCAACTTCCTGGTCATTCTCCACCACTTTATGTATCCAAATCAAGCTTCTCACAAAGTGATTCATCCTGGTTTGATTGGAACGACGAAGAAGCTGTGCTATTCCACAACTGGGAAACTGGAATCACCTGATTTGAAAGTGGGATAACTTCTTCTTCCCAACTCCTATGAGATTTATTCAACCACTTTATGTATTCAAATCAAGTTTCTTACAAAGAGATTCATCCTGGTTTGATTGGAACGACGAAGAAGCTTTAGTATTCCCAAACAGGGAAACTGGAATCACCTGATTAGAAAGTGGGATAACTTCTTCATCCCAACTCCTATGAGATTTATTCAACTTCCTGGTCATTCTCCACCACTTTATGTATCCAAATCAAGATTATCACAAAGTGATTCATCCTGGTTTGATTGGAACGACAAAGAAGCTGTGCTATTCCAAAACTGGGAAACTGAGAATCACCTGATTTGAAAGTGGATAACTAACTTCTTCTTCCCAACTCCTATGAGATTTATTCAACCCTTTATGTATTCAAATCAAGTTTCTTACAAAGAGATTCATCCTGGTTTGATTGGAACGACGAAGAAGCTGTAGTATTCCCAAACTGGGAAACTGGAATCACCTGATTAGAAAGTGGGATAACTTCTTCATCCCAACTCCTATGAGATTTATTCAACTTCCTGGTCATTCTCCACCACTTTATGTATCCAAATCAAGCTTCTCACAAAGTGATTCATCCTGGTTTGATTGGAACGACGAAGAAGCTGTGCTATTCCCAAACTGGGAAACTGGAATCACCTGATTTGAAAGTGGGATAACTTCTTCATCCCAACTCCTATGAGATTTATTCAACTTCCTGGTCATTCTCCACCACTTATATTATCCAATCAAGCTTCTCTACAAAGTGATTCATCCTGGTTTGATTGGAACGACGAAGAAGCTGTGCTATTCCCAACTGGGAAACTGGAATCACCTGATTTGAAAGTGGGATAACTTCTTCATCCCAACTCCTATGAGATTTATTCAACTTCCTGGTGATTCTCCACCACTTTATGTATTCAAATCAAGCTTCTCACAAAGTGATTCATCCTGGTTTGATTGGAACGACGAAGAAGCTGTGCTATTCCCAAACTGGGAAACTGGAATCACCTGATTTGAAAGTGGGATAACTTCTTCTTCCCAACTCCTATGAGATTTATTCAACTTTCTGGTGATTCTCCACCACTTTATGTATTCAAATCAAGTTTCTTACAAAGAGATTCATCCTGGTTTGATTGGAACGACGAAGAAGCTGTAGTATTCCCAAACTGGGAAACTGGAATCACCTGATTAGAAAGTGGGATAACTTCTTCATCCCAACTCCTATGAGATTTATTCAACTTCCTGGTCATTCTCCACCACTTTATGTATCCAAATCAAGCTTCTCACAAAGTGATTCATCCTGGTTTGATTGGAACGACGAAGAAGCTGTGCTATTCCCAACCTAGAAAACTGGAATCACCTGATTTGAAAGTGGAATAACTTCTTCTTGCCAACTCCTATGAGATTTATTCAACTACCTGGTGATTCTCCACCACTTTATGTATCCAAATCAAGATTATCACAAAGTGATTCATCCTGGTTTGATCGGAACGACAAAGAAGCTGTGCTATTCCAAAACTGGGAAACTGGAATCACCTGATTTGAAAGTGGGATAAATTCTTCTTCCCAACTCCTATGAGATTTATTCAACCACTTTATGTATTCAAATCAAGTTTCTTACAAAGAGATTCATCCTGGTTTGATTGGAACGACGAAGAAGCTGTAGTATTCCCAAACTGGGAAACTGGAATCACCTGATTAGAAAGTGGGATAACTTCTTCATCCCAACTCCTATGAGATTTATTCAACTTCCTGGTCATTCTCCACCACTTTATGTATCCAAATCAAGCTTCTCACAAAGTGATTCATCCTGGTTTGATTGGAACGACGAAGAAGCTGTGCTATTCCCAAACTGGGAAACTAGAATCACCTGATTTGAAAGTGGGATAACTTCTTCTTGCCAACTCCTATGAGATTTATTCAACTACCTGGTGATTCTCCCCACTTATGTATCCAAATCAAGCTTCTCACAAAGTGATTCATCCTGGTTTGATTGGAACGACGAAGAAGCTGTGCTATTCCCAAACTGGGAAACTGGAATCACCTGATTAGAAAGTGGGATAACTTCTTCATCCCAACTCCTATGAGATTTATTCAACTTCCTTTGTTTCTCCACCACTTTATGTATTCAAATCAAGTTTCTTACAAAGTGATTCATCCTGGTTTGATTGGAACGACAAGAAGCTGTGTATTCCAAACTGGGAAACTGGAATCACCTGATTTGAAAGTGGGATAACTTCTTCTTCCCAACTCCTATGAGATTTATTCAACTTCCTGGTGATTCTCCACCACTTTATGTATCTAAATCAAGCTTCTCACAAAGTGATTCATCCTGGTTTGATTGGAACGACGAAGAAGCTGTGGTATTCCCAAACTGGGAAACTGGAATCACCTGATTTGAAAGTGGGATAACTTCTTCTTGCCAACTCCTATGAGATTTATTCAACTACCTGGTGATTCTCCACCACTTTATGTATCCAAATCAAGATTATCACAAAGTGATTCATCCTGGTTTGATTGGAACGACAAAGAAGCTGTGCTATTCCAAAACTGGGAAACTGGAATCACCTGATTTGAAAGTGGGATAACTTCTTCTTCCCAACTCCTATGAGATTTATTCAACCACTTTATGTATTCAAATCAAGTTTCTTACAAAGAGATTCATCCTGGTTTGATTGGAACGACGAAGAAGCTTTAGTATTCCCAAACAGGGAAACTGGAATCACCTGATTAGAAAGTGGGATAACTTCTTCATCCCAACTCCTATGAGATTTATTCAACTTCCTGGTCATTCTCCACCACTTTATGTATCCAAATCAAGCTTCTCACAAAGTGATTCATCCTGGTTTGATTGGAACGACGAAGAAGCTGTGCTATTCCCAACCTGGGAAACTAGAATCACCTTGATTTGAAAGTGGGATAACTTCTTCTTGCCAACTCCTATGAGATTTATTCAACTACCTGGTGATTCTCCACCACTTTATGTATCCAAATCAAGATTATTACAAAGTGATTCATCCTGGTTTGATTGGAACGACAAGAAGCTGTGCTATTCCAAACTGGGAAACTGGAATCACCTGATTTAAAAGTGGGATAACTTCTTCTTCCCAACTCCTATGAGATTTAATCAACTTTCTGGTGATTGTCCACCACTTTATGTATCCAAATCAAGCTTCTTCAAAGAGATTCATCCTGGTTTGATTGGAACGACGAAGAAGCTGTAGTATTCCCAAACTGGAAAACTGGAATCACCTGATTAGAAAGTGAGATAACTTCTTCATCCCAACTCCTATGAGATTTATTCAACTTCCTGGTCATTCTCCACCACTTTATGTATCCAAATCAAGCTTCTCACAAAGAGATTCATCCTGGTTTGATTGGAACGACGAAGAAGCTGTGCTATTCCCAAACTGGGAAACTGGAATCACCTGATTTGAAAGTGGGATAACTTCTTCATCCCAACTCCTATGAGATTTATTCAACTTCCTGGTCATTCTCCACCACTTTATGTATCCAAATCAAGCTTCTCACAAAGTGATTCATCCTGGTTTGATTGGAACGACGAAGAAGCTGTGCTATTCCCAACCTGGAAAACTGGAATCACCTGATTTGAAAGTGGGATAACTTCTTCTTGCCAACTCCTATGAGATTTAGTCAACTACCTGGTGATTCTCCACCACTTTATGTATCCAAATGAAGATTATCACAAAGTGATTCATCCTGGTTTGATTGGAACGACAAAGAAGCTGTGCTATTCCAAAACTGGGAAACTGGAATCACCTGATTTGAAAGTGGGATAACTTCTTCTTCCCAACTCCTATGAGATTTATTCAACCACTTTATGTATTCAAATCAAGTTTCTTACAAAGAGATTCATCCTGGTTTGATTGGAACGACGAAGAAGCTTAGTATTCCCAAACAGGGAAACTGGAATCACCTGATTAGAAAGTGGGATAACTTCTTCATCCCAACTCCTATGAGATTTATTCAACTTCCTGGTCATTCTCCACCACTTTATGTATCCAAATCAAGCTTCTCACAAAGTGATTCATCCTGGTTTGATTGGAACGACGAAGAAGCTGTGCTATTCCCAACCTGGGAAACTAGAATCACCTGATTTGAAAGTGGGATAACTTCTTCTTGCCAACTCCTATGAGATTTATTCAACTACCTGGTGATTCTCCACCACTTTATGTATCCAAATCAAGATTATTACAATGTGATTCATCCTGGTTTGATTGGAACGACAAAGAAGCTGTGCTATTCCAAAACTGGGAAACTGGAATCACCTGATTTGAAAGTGGGATAACTTCTTCTTCCCAACTCCTATGAGATTTAATCAACTTTCTGGTGATTGTCCACCAATTTATGTATTCAAATCAAGTTTCTTACAAAGAGATTCATCCTGGTTTGATTGGAACGACGAAGAAGCTGTAGTATTCCCAAACTGGGAAACTGGAATCACCTGATTAGAAAGTGGGATAACTTCTTCATCCCAACTCCTATGAGATTTATTCAACTTCCTGGTCATTCTCCACCACTTTATGTATCCAAATCAAGATTCTCACAAAGTGATTCATCCTGGTATGATTGGAACGACGAAGAAGCTGTGCTATTCCCAAACTGGGAAACTGGAATCACCTGATTTGAAAGTGGGATAACTTCTTCATCCCAACTCCTATGAGATTTATTCAACTCCTTCGGAATTCAACTTCTTTCCTGTTCCTTTCCTGGTTCCTCCTTCCCTGGTCATTCTCCACCACTTTTATTGTATCCAAATCAAGTTCTCACAAAGTGATTCATCCTGGTTTGATTGGAACGACGAAGAAGCTGTACTATTCCCAAACTGGGAAACTGGAATCACCTGATTTGAAAGTGGGATAACTTCTTCATCCCAACTCCTATGAGATTTATTCAACTTCCTGGTGATTCTCCACCACTTTATGTATCCAAATCAAGCTTCTCACAAAGTGATTCATCCTGGTTTGATTGGAACGACGAAGAAGCTGTGCTATTCCCAAACTGGGAAACTGGAATCACCTGATTTGAAAGTGGGATAACTTCTTCTTCCCAACTCCTATGAGATTTATTCAACATTCTGGTGATTCTCCACCACTTTATGTATTCAAATCAAGTTTCTCACAAAGAGATTCATCCTGGTTTGATTAGAACGACGAAGAAGCTGTAGTATTCCCAAACTGGGAAACTGGAATCACCTGATTAGAAAGTGGGATAACTTCTTCATCCCAACTCCTATGAGATTTATTCAACTTCCTGGTGATTCTCCACCACTTTATGTATCCAAATCAAGCTTCTCACAAAGTGATTCATCCTGGTTTGATTGGAACGACAAAGAAGTTGTGCTATTCCCAACCGGGAAACTGGAATCACCTGATTTGAAAGTGGGATAACTTCTTCTTGCCAACTCCTATGAGATTTATTCAACTACCTGGTGATTCTCCACCACTTTATGTATCCAAATCAAATTATCACAAAGTGATTCATCCTGGTTTGATTGGAACGACAAGAAGCTGTGTATTCCAAACTGGGAAACTGGAATCACCTGATTTGAAAGTGGGATAACTTCTTCTTCCCAACTCCTATGAGATTTATTCAACCACTTTATGTATTCAAATCAAGTTCTTACAAAGTGATTCATCCTGGTTTGATTGGAACGACGAAGAAGCTGTGTATTCCCAACTGGGAAACTGGAATCACCTGATTTGAAAGTGGGATAACTTCTTCATCCCAACTCCTATGAGATTTATTCAACTTCCTGGTCATTCTCCACCACTTATGTATCCAAATCAAGATTCTCACAAAGTGATTCATCCTGGTTTGATTGGAACGACGAAGAAGCTGTGCTATTCCCAAACTGGGAAACTGGAATCACCTGATTTGAAAGTGGGATAACTTCTTCATCCCAACTCCTATGAGATTTATTCAACTTCCTGGTGATTCTCCACCACTTTATGTATCCAAATCAAGCTTCTCACAAAGTGATTCATCCTGGTTTGATTGGAACGACGAAGAAGCTGTGCTATTCCCAAACTGGGAAACTGGAATCACATGATTAGAAAGTGGGATAACTTCTTCTTCCCAACTCCTATGAGATTTATTCAACTTCCTGGTGATTCTCCACCACTTTATGTATCCAAATCAAGCTTCTCACAAAGTGATTCATCCTGGTTTGATTGGAACGACGAAGAAGCTGTGCTATTCCCAACTGGAAACTGGAATCACCTGATTTGAAAGTGGGATAACTTCTCTTCTCTCCCAACTCCTATGAGATTTAATCAACTTTCTGGTGATGTCCACCACTTTATGTATTCAAATCAAGTTTTTTACAAAGTGATTCATCCTGGTTTGATTGGAACGACGAAGAAGCTGTGCTATTCTCAAACTGGGAAACTGGAATCACCTGATTAGAAAGTGGGATAACTTCTTCTTCCCAACTCCTATGAGATTTATTCAACTTCCTGGTGATTCTCCACCACTTTATGTATCCAAATCAAGCTTCTCACAAAGTGATTCATCCTGGTTTGATTGGAACGACGAAGAAGCTGTGCTATTCCCAACCTGAGAAACTGGAATCACCTGATTTGAAAGTGGGATAACTTCTTCTTGCCAACTCCTATGAGATTTATTCAACTACCTGGTGATTCTCCACCACTTTATGTATCCAAATCAAGATTCTCACAAAGTGATTCATCCTGGTTTGATTGGAACGACAAAGAAGCTGTGCTATTCCCAAACTGGGAAACTGGAATCACCTGATTTGAAAGTGGGATAACTTCTTCTTCCCAACTCCTATGAGATTTATTCACCACTTTATGTATTCAAATCAAGTTTCTCACAAAGTGATTCATCCTGGTTTGATTGGAACGACGAAGAAGCTGTGTATTCCCAACAGGGAAACTGGAATCACCTGATTAGAAAGTGGGATAACTTCTTCATCCCAACTCCTATGAGATTTATTCAACTTCCTGGTCATTCTCCACCACTTTATATATCCAAATCAAGCTTCTCACAAAGTGATTCATCCTGGTTTGATTGGAACGACGAAGAAGCTGTGCTATTCCCAACCTAGAAAACTGGAATCACCTGATTTGAAAGTGGAATAACTTCTTCTTGCCAACTCCTATGAGATTTATTCAACTACCTGGTGATTCTCCACCACTTTATGTATCCAAATCAAGATTATCACAAAGTGATTCATCCTGGTTTGATCGGAACGACAAAGAAGCTGTGCTATTCCAAAACTGGGAAACTGGAATCACCTGATTTGAAAGTGGGATAAATTCTTCTTCCCAACTCCTATGAGATTTATTCAATTCAACAACTTTATGTATTCAAATCAAGTTTCTTACAAAGAGATTCATCCTGGTTTGATTGGAACGACGAAGAAGCTTTAGTATTCCCAAACAGGGAAACTGGAATCACCTGATTAGAAAGTGGGATAACTTCTTCATCCCAACTCCTATGAGATTTATTCAACTTCCTGGTCATTCTCCACCACTTTATGTATCCAAATCAAGCTTCTCACAAAGTGATTCATCCTGGTTTGATTGGAACGACGAAGAAGCTGTGCTATTCCCAACCTGGGAAACTAGAATCACCTGATTTGAAAGTGGGATAACTTCTTCTTGCCAACTCGTATGAGATTTATTCAACTACCTGGTGATTCTCCACCACTTTATGTATCCAAATCAAGATTATTACAAAGTGATTCATCCTGGTTTGATTGGAACGACAAAGAAGCTGTGCTATTCCAAAACTGGAAACTGGAATCACCTGATTTAAAAGTGGATAACTTCTTCTTCCCCAACTCCTATGAGATTTAATCAACTTTCTGGTGATTGTCCACCAATTTATGTATTCAAATCAAGTTTCTTTCAAAGGGATTCATCCTGGTTTGATTGGAACGACGAAGAAACAGTAGTATTCCCAAACTGGGAAACTGGAATCACCTGATTAGAAAGTGGGATAACTTCTTCTTGCCAACTCCTATGAGATTTATTCAACTACCTGGTGATTCTCCACCACTTTATGTATCCAAATCAAGATTCTCACAAAGTGATTCATCCTGGTTTGATTGGAACGACAAAGAAGCTGTGCTATTCCCAAACTGGGAAACATGAATCACCTGATTTGAAAGTGGGATAACTTCTTCTTGCCAACTCCTATGAGATTTATTCAACCACTTTATGTATTCAAATCAAGTTTCTTACAAAGAGATTCATCCTGGTTTGATTGGAACGACGAAGAAGCTGTAGTATTCCCAAACTGAGAAACTGGAATCACCTGATTTGAAAGTGGGATAACTTCTTCATCCCAACTCCTATGAGATTTATTCAACTTCCTGGTCATTCTCCACCACTTTATGTATCCAAATCAAGCTTCTCACAAAGTGATTCATCCTGGTTTGATTGGAACGACGAAGAAGTTGTGCTATTCCCAACCTGGAAAACTGGAATCACCTGATTTGAAAGTGGGATAACTTCTTCTTGCCAACTCCTATGAGATTTATTCAACTACCTGGTGATTCTCCACCACTTTATGTATCCAAATCAAGCTTCTCACAAAGTGATTCATCCTGGTTTGATTGGAACAACAAAGAAGCTGTGCTATTCCAAACTGGGAAACTGGAATCACCTGATTAAAAGTGGGATAACTTCTTCTTCCCAACTCCTATGAGATTTATTCAACTTTCCTGGTGATTCTCCACCACTTTATGTATTCAAATCAAGTTTCTTACAAAGGATTCATCCTGGTTTGATTGGAACGACGAAGAAGCTGTAGTATTCCCAAACTGGGAAACTGGAATCACCTGATTTGAAAGTGGGATAACTTCTTTCATCCACCACTCCTATGAGATTTATTCAACTTCCTGGTGATTCTCCACCACTTTATGTATCCAAATCAAGCTTCTCACAAAGTGATTCATCCTGGTTTGATTGGAACGACGAAGAAGCTGTGCTATTCCCAAACTGGAAACTGGAATCACCTGATTTGAAAGTGGGATAACTTCTTCTTCCCAACTCCTATGAGATTTATTCAAGGCAAACCACTTTATGTATCCAAATTAAGCTTCTTACAAAGAAATTCATCCTGGTTTGATTGGAACGACGAAGAAGCTGTAGTATTCCCAAACTGGAAAACTGGAATCACCTGATTAGAAAGTGGGATAACTTCTTCATCCCAACTCCTATGAGATTTATTCAACTTCCTGGTCATTCTCCACCACTTTATGTATCCAAATCAAGCTTCTCACAAAGTGATTCATCCTGGTTTGATTGGAACGACGAAGAAGCTGTACTATTCCCAAACTGGGAAACTGGAATCACCTGATTTGAAAGTGGGATAACTTCTTCTTGCCAACTCCTATGAGATTTATTCAACTTCCTGGTGATTCTCCACCACTTTATGTATCCAAATCAAGCTTCTCACAAAGTGATTCATCCTGGTTTGATTGGAACGACGAAGAAGCTGTGCTATTCCCAAACTGGGAAACTGGAATCACCTGATTTAAAAGTGGGATAACTTCTTCTTCCCAACTCCTATGAGATTTATTCAACTTCCTGGTGATTCTCCACCACTTTATGTATCCAAATCAAGTTTCTTACAAAGAGATTCATCCTGGTTTGATTGGAACGACGAAGAAGCTGTAGTATTCCCAAACTGGGAAACTGGAATCACCTGATTTGAAAGTGGGATAACTTCTTCTTGCCAACTCCTATGAGATTTATTCAACTACCTGGTGATTCTCCACCACTTATGTATCCAAATCAAGATTATCACAAAGTGATTCATCCTGGTTTGATTGGAACGACGAAGAAGCTGTGCTATTCCGAAACTGGGAAACTGGAATCACCTGATTTGAAAGTGGGATAAATTCTTCTCCCAACTCCTATGAGATTTATTCAACCACTTTATGTATTCAAATCAAGTTTCTTACAAAGAGATTCATCCTGGTTTGATTGGAACGACGAAGAAGCTTTAGTATTCCCAAACTGGGAAACTGGAATCACCTGATTAGAAAGTGGATAACTTCTTCATCCCAACTCCTATGAGATTTATTCAACTTCCTGGTCATTCTCCACCACTTTATGTATCCAAATCAAGCTTCTCACAAAGTGATTCATCCTGGTTTGATTGGAACGACGAAGAAGCTGTGCTATTCCCAACTGGGAACTGGAATCACCTGATTTGAAAGTGGGATAACTTCTTCTTGCCAACTCCTATGAGATTTATTCAACTACCTGGTGATTCTCCACCACTTTATGTATCCAAATCAAGCTTCTTACAAAGTGATTCATCCTGGTTTGATTGGAACGACAAAGAAGCTGTGCTATTCCAAACTGGGAAACTGGAATCACCTGATTTAAAAGTGGGATAACTTCTTCTTCCCAACTCCTATGAGATTAATCAACTTTCTGGTGATTCTCCACCAATTTATGTATTCAAATCAAGTTCTTCAAAGTGATTCATCCTGGTTTGATTGGAACGACGAAGAAGCTGTAGTATTCCCAAACTGGGAAACTGGAATCACCTGATTAGAAAGTGGGATAACTTCTTCTTGCCAACTCCTATGAGATTTATTCAACTTCCTGGTGATTCTCCACCACTTTATGTATCCAAATCAAGATTATCACAAAGTGATTCATCCTGGTTTGATTGGAACGACGAAGAAGCTGTGCTATTCCGAAACTGGGAAACTGGAATCACCTGATTTGAAAGTGGGATAAATTCTTCTTCCAACTCCTATGAGATTTATTCAACCACTTTATGTATTCAAATCAAGTTTTCTTAAAGAGATTCATCCTGGTTTGATTGGAACGACGAAGAAGCGTTAGTATTCCCAAACTGGGAAACTGGAATCACCTGATTTGAAAGTGGGATAACTTCTTCATCCCAACTCCTATGAGATTTATTCAACTTCCTGGTCATTCTCCACCACTTTATGTATCCAAATCAAGCTTCTCACAAAGTGATTCATCCTGGTTTGATTGGAACGACGAAGAAGCTGTGCTATTCCCAACCTGGGAAACTGGAATCACCTGATTTGAAAGTGGGATAACTTCTTCTTGCCAACTCCTATGAGATTTATTCAACTACCTGGTGATTCTCCACCACTTTATGTATCCAAATCAAGATTCTCACAAAGTGATTCATCCTGGTTTGATTGGCAACAAAGAAGCTGAGCTATTCCCAAACTAGGAAACTTGAATCACCTGATTTTAAAGTGGGATAACTTGTTCATCCCAACTCCTATGAGATTTATCAACTTCCTGGTGATTCTCCACCACTTTATGTATCAAATCAAGTTTCTTCACAAAGTGATTCATCCTGGTTTGATTGGAACGACGAAGAAGCTGTAGTATTCCCAAACTGGGAAACTGGAATCACCTGATTAAAAGTGGGATAACTTCTTCATCCCAACTCCTATGAGATTTATTCAACTTCCTGGTCATTCTCCACCACTTTATGTATCCAAATCAAGCTTCTCACAAAGTGATTCATCCTGGTTTGATTGGAACGACGAAGAAGCTGTGGCTATTCCCAAAACTGGGAAACTGAATCACCTGATTTGAAAGTGGGATAACTTCTTCTTGCCAACTCCTATGAGATTTATTCAACTTCTGGTGATTCTCCACCACTTTATGTATCCAAATCAAGATTTTTTACAAAAGTGATTCATCCTGGTTTGATTGAGAACGACGAAGAAAGCTGTGCTATTCCCAA